>NC_048238.1:91370702-91384232 GCF_002007445.2 Ailuropoda melanoleuca | reverse complement strand
CGTTACCTTGGAATTAACTTAACCAGAGACGTAAAGGACCTATATTCTAGAAACTATAAATCACTCTTGAAAGACATTGAGGAAGACATGAAAAGATGGAAAAATATTCCATGCTCATGAATCGGGAGAATTAACATAGTTAAAATGTCCAGGCTACCCAGAGCAATCTACACTTTCAATGCTATCCCGATCAAAATACCGAGGACATTTTTCAAAGAACAGGAACAAATAGTCCTTAAATTTGTATGGAACCAGAAAAGGCCCTGAATCTCCCAGGAACAGTTGAAAATGAAAAACAAAGCTGGGGCCATCACAATGCTAGATATCGAGCTGCACTACAAAGCTGTGATCGCAAAGACAGCATGGTACTGGCACAAAAACAGACACATAGACCAATGGAACAGAATAGAGAACCCAGAAATGGACCCTCGGCTCTTTGGTCAACTAATCTTTGATAAAGCAGGAAAAAACATCTGGTGGAAAAAATACAGTCTCTTCAATAAATGGTACTGGGAAAATTGGACAGCTACTGACCACTCTCTCACACCATACACAAAAATAAACTCCAAATGGATGAAAGACCTCGATGTGAGATAGGAATCCATCAAAATTCTAGAGGAGAACATAGGCAACAACCTCTACAACATCGGCCACAGCAAACTTGTTCATGACACATCTCCAAAGGCAAGAGAAACGAAAGATAAAATGAACTTATGGGACTATATCAGGATAAAAAGCTTCTGCACAGCCAAGGAAACAGTCAGAAAAACTAAGAGGCAGCCCACGGAATGGGAGAATATATTTGCAACTGACACTACAGATAAAAGACTGGTATCTAAGATCTACAAATAAGTTCTAAAACTCAATACACGAGAAACAAACAAATCATACAATGGGCAGAAGATATGAACAGACAGTTTTCCAATGAAGACATACAAATGGCTAACAGACACATGAAAGAATGTTCAAAATCATTAGCCATCAGGGAAATTCAAATCAAAACCACACTGAGATACCACCTTACGCCAGTTAGAATGGCAAAAATAGACAAGGCAAGAAACAACAATTGTTGGAAAGGATGTGGAGAAAGGGTATCCCTCCTACATTGTTGGTGGGAATGCAAGTTGGTACAAGCACTATGGAAAACAGTATGGATGTCCCTTAAAAAGTTAAAAATTGAGCTAACCTATGACCCAGCCATTACACTACTGGGTGTTTACCCCAAAGATACAGACGTAGTGAAGAGAAGGGCCATATGTACTCCAATGTTCATAGCAGCATTGTCCACAATAGCTAAATCGTGGAAGGAGCCGAGATGCCCTTTAACAGATGATTGGATTTAGAAGCTGTGGTCCATATATACAATGGAATATTACTTAGCTATCAGAAAGAACGAGTTCTCAATGTTTGCTGCAACATGGACGGCACTGGTGGAGATAATGCTAAGTGAAATTAGTCAAGCAGAGAAAGACTATTATCATATCATTTCTCTCATCTATGGAACATAAGAACTAGGATGATCGGTAGGGGAAGAAAGGGATATAGAAAGGGGGGGGTAATCAGAAGGGGTAATGGAACATGAGAGACAATAGACTATGAGAAACAAACTGAAGACTTCAGAGGATAGGGGGTGGGGGAATGGGATAGACTGGTGATGGGTAGTAAGGAGGGCACGTATTGCATGGTGCACTGGGTGTTACACGCAACTAATGAAGCATCGAACTTTACATCGGAATCTGGGGATGTACTGTATGGTGACTAACATAATATAATAAAAAATCATTAAAAAAAAGATTGGGAAGTGAGGCCTAATTTTTGNAGAGGATAGGGGGTGGGGGAATGGGATAGACTGGTGATGGGTAGTAAGGAGGGCACGTATTGCATGGTGCACTGGGTGTTACACGCAACTAATGAAGCATCGAACTTTACATCGGAATCTGGGGATGTACTGTATGGTGACTAACATAATATAATAAAAAATCATTAAAAAAAAAAGATTGGGAAGTGAGGCCTAATTTTTCGGAGAGAAGAAAAGAAGAAATTTGAGCATCCTTCTTTACCTCATTACATTTTGCTTTCTACCTAGTTGTAACAGAGATACACATTAATATTTTCTTCTTCAAATGCAGACAAATGTGTGACATTGGACAAGCTGCTTAACCTCTCTGAACCTAAATGTCCTTATCTCTAAAACGTGATAAATACTATAGCTACCCCTTACGGTGACTATGATGACAGAAGGAACTGAAGCATTTAAAACACTGCCTGGTACATAGTGGGTTCTAAATCACATGTAGATTTTATTCTGTATAACAAATCTTCCAATTTGTATTATGTGTCATTGAGTATACAGCATGATAATAGGCATTCTTATTTGTTTCTCACATAAAGCTGATAAGGCAGATGGCATTTTGGTTGTGGTTGTTATTGTCCAATTTTATTTTTTAAAAGGGCTATCTGCTTGTCATTATCATCACTTAAAAGCAATTGCTAGCTTATACATAAAAAAGGCATACCTTTTCAGTTGCTTTTCTTTGTGGAATCATTCTCTTTGCTATACTATTTCAAAATTCAGGACCAATGCCTACATCTTTCTAAATGACTATTTCTGTAGTCACTTCTTCTTTATACCAAACAAATGTGGGACATTTGTTGAGAGGAGCTCTTTAAAGGGCACTATTATGTTTCCGCTTGTAGATATTGACTTTTCTGCCCTTTTAGAAGCTAAGACCTTTTATCCAGAAGGAGGATGATATCTGTTTATGCTGATGATTTCTCATATATGAGTGTCCAGTTAAATGACATAGAGGGTTGTTAATGTTGAAGCACCATATGCTGAGTCCAGGTTGGGCTTAGAGTTTACATAAGGGTGCTGGAGGCTACAGTTGTGAAATAGCTAAAGACACATGGACACGTGTTCCTTGTGTAACATCCATCAAGGAATAAGTTTTCAATTGTGTGTAAACAGGGTTGTAGGCAAGAGAAACAGATGATACTGTGAGCACTGAAGTGAAGGAATGGAATCAAAGTCTCTGAATACTGTTGAAGCTCAATTTCTCAGAGACTTGACTCCCAGAAATACTCTCTGCATCATTTGAGATACAGTCTAAGACTGTATCTGCTTGAGAGAAATACAGAAACAAAGAAAAAAGACCCACACATTCACAGTCACAGACTAAAAAAACAAAGTCAAATTAAGAAAGACAGATTGAGTTAGAGACAGATTGAGGAAAACATAGGCAGAGAGAAACAGACCTTGGAGAATTCCATTATTCTCTGTATTAATGTAGAACTCTGCTTTGGTTGGAGTTCAGAGTGAGACAAACAACTTGCCATGGGGACTGCTTATAAAACCAGGAGTACAATGTGTACTGAAAAATGTCATTGTTCTGCTGAGAGACACTGGAACTACATGGAAAATTTGGGGGAACCTATAATCTGAAAAGTCCATAATGGGAGGTGGGGATGGGGATTCCTAAACAGGTATAGAATGTACTATATGGTGACTAACATTATATAATAAAACATATTATTATTTTAAAAAAAGAATGTACAATGCCTCTGGAGTCACCAAAATAATCAGATTCTAGTGGCCAAGTAGGAAACTTGCATCTAGAAGGCCAGAGGCCAGACAAAGCCATCTGGTAAAATTATATCCACACCCAGAAAGAAACTGATCTTTCTACCCAAGCACACAGAATAGTGGGGAGATAATGGAATGATGAGGCTCAAAGATGTGTAGCAAAATGGGGTGGGGGAAGGGAGGAAGGTAGTACAGAAAACATGGATAGAAATGATCTAAAAATATAAGATGGGCATAATTGAGTTGATATATTAGCAATAATTTAGAAAAACAATGAAATAGTAGATAGCCTAAGATTAAGACTAAGGAAGCAAAAGAGGCTTTAATCTATGTATCTTGATGGGTGGTTGCTCATCCAACAGGTGAGCAATCGATTAGATTTAGATCTGAAGAATGCTTTAATTGTCTTGAAAGTGATTACCTTCAATTAAGAATACTGATCCTGATATTCAGGGAATTCAGACAAAAAACTTCAGTGATAACCTCTGGCAGGAACCTTCCTAAGTAAAACTGATATTTCTTCTATAACAATAACAGCACTGGTAATTATTTTTTTAAAAATTAGAATTAAAATAAGTTGTACAGGTAAATCATAACAATTATGTACAGAAACATATACAAAACAGACATGTGAAGGAAAAATTAAGACCACCCCTGCTCTCATTGTCCAGAGCTGACAAGTGTTCATAAGTTGATATCTGTTTTTTCAGACATTTTTATCTGCATATATGTAATATTCATGCATGTATTAAAATTATAAATCATAATATACTATGTATACTACTGATATCTGCCTTTCATTCTACAATATATTATATATGTCTGTCCATATAAATTCATACAGTCCTAGGAAGTATCTACATCATAATTTGTATTGAATGTATAGTATCCCATTGCATGGATGAACCACATTTTATTTAACTAGAATTTGAACTCAGACCTATCTGCCTCCAAAGCCTATGCTTTTCCTCACAAAAGATAAAACCAAGTATAACTAAAAATGTATAAAATAACATGTAAAATAGGAAAGGTATGACTACAATTAAAGGGTTCTAGGGCTTTTTATGTTGCTTGGGGGCATGATGTAAGGAGAATGCTTGATTTAGAATTTTAAGCCAAATATACATGTTAAAAAATTGAGGGTGACTTCTAAAAATAAGGGAAAAGGGCTTAAAAAAAAAAAACGTTTCCATCTCTTCTCCACATGGTAGCTTGACAGCTAACCTAATTACCAATATACCTTGTTTTAGAGAACCCACGTGGTTCAGTGAAAACAGCACTGGAAGAGGAGACTGAAGACCAATATTACTTTTTTAACTGAGCTGGTTGCTATTTGTAACTTCATAGGCATATTCACCCCACAGAGATAGGTCTGTAGAAAAGGAGGGGTAAAAGTTTTCATTTACTTTATTTTCTAAATTCCTGCTGAACTCTTTGTCTACCTTGGTGGAGAGAATAAGAGCGATTTACATTAGTCAGTGTATTTGATCTCTATTTGGGCATGTCTTTTAAATGAGTGCCAGAGCAGTTGCCCAGCTGGCTTTTCCCTTAGTCTGATTCTGTCTACTGACTTACATGTGCCTTGGAAAATAGGCTCTGTAGCTGAAATAGGAAAGTTTCTTTAGCTACACAGTCCAGCAAAGTCATTGCCTTCGAATAGTTTCCTTGTCAACATTTTTCCAGTTCTGCCTTGGGATGCATGTTGACAAGAGGTGAGTAGCATTGGGGATGAGGGGTGGAAGACCCCGCATAGCCACAGAAGTTTCCTTGATGGTAGTCATCTACCTAAGCACAGAATTTGTGTCTGTTTAGATCTCCAATTCGGATCTCACCAAACCCAGTCAAATGAACTTGAAAATTACGCAGACGTAAAGAGACAACCCAAACCTTTGTCCCGTCCTTAATAAGCTCTTGCTGCTCTCTCTTTTCTATGCTGTGCCTCTCAGTGCCGCCTCCCTTTATCATATTCTGTTTCCTTCCCACTATCTATGTGTGCCTAGATCACAGCATCAGGCCTAAAGCCCACTTAACATTTTCCTGATATCAAAGTACACTGTACTCATAGCATTGTATCCAAAGAATAATTGGTATGTCCAGAGAGTATGCAAGCCCACAGCATATTCTCCTATTTGTCTTTGATAATGTGACTAAGCCAGGTGGGCTAGTTAATGAGCCAATTATTTTTGGACAAGCCAGCAGATCTGGACACATAGTTCTAAAGCTTTGGGGTTTTATTTTATTAAGGCCTCTTTTCTTCAGGGCTTTCCTTTCCCATGGGGGAAGCTCTTCATGAGAGTCAGAGGCCAGCACTGCAGGTACCTAACTTGAAGTAATGTGACATATGAATATTTTGAATCCTCTAAAAGATAAAACAGGAAAGAAGGACAGGAAAGATAAAACAGGAAAGAAGGACATTGCTTCCCTCTCTTTCTCTCTCTCTCTGTACACACATACAAACACAGTTTAATATTACTATATATTACTATATAATTACTATATAATTACTATATAATTTGCTTCAGTATGATATAAAATTTTGATATTATGCATACCCTTTTGCCCATGTGATTCTACTTTGAGGAATTTATGCTAATCAAATAATCATGGATATGTGGACAAAGATTCAGTTGAAAGTTGAAAGTTCATCTAAACATTGTTTATAATTGGAAAATCTTAAATGTCCAGTAATTGGCATCATGTACAAATAGTATGATGTCATTAAAAATAATATTAAAAATGGAAAATATGTTCATATTGTTGAAAGTGAAAAATATAGGTTCTTTTTTTTTAAAGATTTTATTTATTTATTCGACAGAGAGAGAGACAGCCAGTGAGAGAGGGAACACAAGCAGGGAGAGTGGGAGAGGAAGAAGCAGGCTCATAGCGGAGGAGCCTGATGTGGGGCTCGATCCCATAATGCCGGGATCACGCCCTGAGCTGAAGGCAGACGCTTAACCGCTGTGCCACCCAGGCTCCCCAAAAAATATAGGTTCTAAACAGTATGTAGTATGAACTTGTGTGTGTGTGTGTGTGGTTTGTAATGATTGGATAGATATACACCAAAATATTCGAAGTGGTTTTCTATGGTGTTGGGACAATTGGGGACTAATTTTTCCAATTTTTTATCTGAATAATTAAAAACTATATCAGCTATCCTTATATAAATCCCTCAGAATTTATAATTATTAACATTGTTAATTTATTTCATCTTTTTTATAAATGAAAGAAAGAAAACATTACTAATACCATTGTGTCTACATTTTCCTCCGACCCTCTCATCCTGAAACATATAAACTAATAAATTACTTATATTTGTTTCCAATCACTATGAGAAGTGTTTATTTTCTTTTTGTCTTCATTTTCTCATTTGTTACAATACAAGAATATTGCTTTCATTATGAGGAAGAGTTATTAAATTTTCTCTGATGCATTTACATTTTGATTGAATGTGCAAGAACATTGTATATAAATGATCTCTTCTCAGCATGAAATTATATGAAGTAAAGTATAACCTATATAGATTGATCTAAGTATATCTAAGTATATATTGCTAATTGACATCATCACCTATAAACTGTGGGATCTTGGACAAATTACTTATACTCTTTGTTCTTAAGTTTCCTCATCTGAAATGGGGATAGTGATAGCTTTTACCTCATAAAAGCTTTTGTATAGATTAAATGAGGTAATGCATGTATTTGGACTGGTATCCAGAAGATAAGAGATTTTGAATACAGCATAGCTATCACTATTATTGCTATCTTTACCAATCCAAAAGGAGTGAAATGGATTATAAATTATGGTACTCTTAAAGCATGGACACAAATTCTTTGACCTTTCTCACATTGAGATGTGGAATCTAGCTTCCCTCTTGTTGATTCTGGGTAGACTTATGACTTTTGAACCACAGAGTGTGGTGAAATTTATGCTATGTGGCCTCTGAGGCTGAGTTTTAAAACCCATGTAGCTTCACCTCTTTCTCTTGGAACACTCTGAAGCAAGCCATGTAAAAACTATGTAAGAAGTTCAACTATTTGGAGACTACTATGCTAGAGATGCCACATAGGTGCTCTGGTATCAACTGAACCCAGCCTTCTAGCCATCCCTACCAAGGCACGAAGTGTGTGAGAGAAGCTATCTTGGGCCCTCCAGCCCATCTGTCCACTAGCTTAGTACCACTGAATGACCCTAGTTGGATGCCATGGGGATGAGAAGAAATGCCCAGCCAGCCTTGTCCAAATTCCTGACCTACAGGCTGTTTAAAAAAAATGTTCTAAATTTTTTGACATTCCTCATATAGAGAGGAAGGACCTATGTCCCCTTCTATTGAATCAGGTGGGCTTATGACTTCTTTCAATATGTGACTTCTGATGCTAGATTTTTAAGAGGCAATGGGGCTTCCTCATGGCTTTCTTGGAGAAAGGCAACTGCCATGTAGGAACTTCACCACCCTGAAAATCACTATGCTGGTGATGCCATATGTTAGGTGTTCTGCTTATCAGTTCCAGCTGAGCATAACCTCTAGACTCTGACAGAACGCAAGATATGTGAGTGAAGTCATCCTGGTTCCTCTAGACTACATTATCTTCCAGCTGAGTACCCCTGAATGACCTTAGTTGATCTATATGGATCAAATAATCACTCAACTGAGTCCTGACTGAATTCCTGACATGCAGAATTCATGATATGTAACAAAATACAAATGGTTTCATGTCATTACCTTTTAGGTATTTGGTTATGAAGCAAGAGTTATTAAACATGTATTTTTAGTGCTACTTGCTAAATAGAATATGTCTTCATATACAAGAGAAACAAAAAGTGATATCTAGGTATACCCTCAACATTCACTTTTAAATTACTTCTCCTATGGCCAACAGACAGTTGACATTCTTTGTTGCCTGTAGTGTTGCATGGAATCCAGAAGTCTTTATAGAAATAGTCTTTGCCTAGGGCACACCTTTGGGTTATTATGTGGATACCATAAATTGTTACTAGCTCCAAGATACCTTCCAGCCAATCTGCATGAAACTTCTTTTACTGAGTTATTGCTTTGGCATAAAGCATCATGTATCTAGGAGGCTTGGAGCAATGAAAAAAACTGCAGCAAATGGGATGGGAAACATTATTAGCCATTGGCATCCCAGGGCAGATATTTTTATGTTCTGTATGGTGACTAACATAATATAATAAAAAATTATTATTATAATATGACACTTTCCCTTTGCTCTTGGAAAGCAGAGAGAAAAGCCCGGAAAAGGGCGTGTAAAATAAGGTTAATGAATGAGAGGAGAGAGCGATCCCAAACGCGGGATGTGGGAGTAATTAAGAAAGGCAGCCCTAAGTTGTGATCCCTGGAGGTGAGCCTTAGCAGCTGGAGACAGCCTGAGGATACTAGGTGTCTATGGATGGGTTTGCAAAAACAAAGATTAATTTATTCCTTATTATGTCTCGAGGACCAACCCTATGTAGATTTATTTTGTGGAAACTTGCAAATAGTAAATCTATAAAACTGAGAGGGGGAAAACGTGAGAGGGAGGAAGGAGGAGAGAGTTTAGGGTGTTATTGCCTTAATATCATTTCCTCATATTTGTATAGTTCTTCCAAGTTTATGAAGCATATTTGCATGCTAGGAAGAAGCAAAATATTATAATCCCTTTATATTTTCATATGAAGGAACAACTTTTTAGAAAGATGAAATAACTTGCTCCAAAGCACAAGCTAGTGTATACTTGAAAGATTATCCTTGAATTCCATGACTCTTGAGTATTTCTATCATACTTTTAAGACTCAAGTTGTTTCTTTTTTGTACATGTCCATGTACATTAATATAGAATGCACAAAAAGCAAAATACAATGTATAGGCACTGAGAATGCATTTTTTCTCCTTGCTAATTGAAACTGAAATGCTAACAATACAACATTGTAACAGACTCCAAACATTGTCCAGACTGGATTTAGAGCCTGGAATGCAGAATGTTTAAGTATTGTGTGAATCTTAGTACTCTTAATTATTACAGGAATTCAGTTTTAAATTTTTTAATGTTTTTTTATTATATTATGTTAGTCACCAAACAATATATCCCTGGTTTCCGATGTAAAGCTCGATGCTTCATTAGTTGCGTATAACACCCAGTGTACCATGCAACAGGTGCCCTCCTCACTACCCATCACCTGTCCATCCCATTCCCCCAAACCCCACCCCTCTGAAGCCCTCAGTTTGTTTCTCAGAGTCCATAGTCTCTCATGCTTCATTCCCCCTTCTGATTACCCCCCCTTTCTTTATCCCTTTCATCCCCTACTGATCTTCCTAGTTCTTATGTTCCATCAATGAGAGAAATCATATGATAATTGTCTTTCTCTACTTGACTTATTTCAATTAGCTTTACNTATTTCACTTAGCATTATCTCCTCCAGTGCCGTCCATGTTGCAGCAAATGTTGAAAACTCGTTCTTTCTGATAGCTGAGTAATATTCCATTGTATATATGGACCATATCTTCTTAACCCATTCATCTGTTGAAGGGCATCTCAGTTCTTTCCACGATTTGGCTATTGTGGACAAAGCTGCTATGCACACTGGCATACATATGGCCCTTCTCTTCACTACGTCTGTATCTTTGGGGTAATACCGAGTAGTGCAATGGCTGGGTCATAGGGTAGCTCAATTCTTAACTTTTTAAGGGACCTCCACACTGTTTTCCAGAGTGGCTGTACCAACTTGNAGTGGCTGTACCAACTTGCATTCCCACCAACAATGTAGGAGGGATCCCCTTTCTCCACATCCTCTCCAACAATTGTTTTTTCTTGCCTTGTCAATTTTTGCCATTCTAACAGGTGTAAGGTGGTATCTTAGTGTGGTTTTGATTTGAATTTCCCTTATGGGTAATGATTTTGAACATTTTTTCATGTGTCTGTTAGCCACTTGTATGTCATCATTGGAAAAGTGTCTGTTCATATCTTCTGCCCATTTTATGATTTGTTTATTTGTTTCTCGCGTATTGAGTTTGAGAAGTTCTTTGTAGATCTGGGATACCAGTCTTTCATCTGAGGCATCATTTGCAAATATATTCTCCCATTCCGTGGGATGCCTCTTAGTTTTTTTGACTGTTTCCTTGGTTGTGCAGAAGATTTTATCCGGATAAAGTCCCATAAGTTCATTTTATCTTTTGTCTCTCTTGCCTTTGGAGATGTGTCATGAAAAAGGTTGCTGTGGCCAATGTCTTAGAGGTTGCTGCCTATGTTCTCCTCTAGGATTTTGATGGATTCCTGTCTCACATCGAGGTCTTTCATCCATTTGGAGTTTATCTTTGTGTATGGTGTGAGAGAGTGGTCAAGTTTCATTCTTTTGCATGTAGCTGTCCAATTTTCCCAGCACCATTTATTGAAGAGACTGTCTTTTTTCCACCGGATGTTTTTTCCTGCTTTATCAAAGATTAGTTGCCCAAAGAGCCGAGGGTCCATTTCTGGGTTCTCTATTCTGTTCCATTGGTCGATGTGTCTGTTTTTGTGCCAGTACCATGCTGTCTTTGTGATCACAGCTTTGTAGTACAGCTCGAAATCCGGCATTGTGATGCCCCCAGCTTTGTTTTTCCTTTTCAACAGTTCCTTGGAGATTCGGGGCCTTTTCTGGTTCCATACAAATTTAAGGACTATTTGTTAGAGTTCTTTGAAAAATGTCCTTGGTATTTTGATCGGGATAGCATTAAATGTGTAGGTTGCTCTGGGTAGCATGGACATGTTAACTATGTTAATTCTCCCGATCCATGAGCATGGAATATTTTTCCATCTTTTTGTGTCTTCTTCAGTATCTTTCAAGAGTGATTTGTAGTTACTAGAATATAGATCCTTTACGTCTCTGGTTAAGTTAATTCCAAGGTAATGTATGATTTTTCGTCCTATTGTAAATGGGATGGATTCTGTAATTTCTCTTTCTTCAGTCTCATTATTTGTGTATAGAAATAAAACTGATTTCTGAGCATTGATTTTGTATAACGCCACATTACTGATTTGCTCTATAACTTTTAATAGATTGTGAGTGGATTCTTTTGGCTTTTCCAGATAGAATGACATGTCATCTGAGAAGAGAGACATTTTGACTTCTTCTTTGCCAATTAGGATACTTTTCATCCCCTTTTTTTGTCTGATTGCTGTTGCAAGGACTTCTAGTGCTATGTTGAATAATAGTGGCGAGAGTGGGCATCCTTGTCGTGTTCCTGATCGTAAGGGAAAGGCTTCCAGCTTTTCTCCATTGAGAATGATATTTGCTGTACGCCTTTCATAGATGGTTTTTATGAGATTGAGGAATGTACCCTCTATCCCTACATTCTCAAGGGTTTTAATCAGGAAAGGATGCTGTATTTTGTCAAATGCCTTTTCAGCATCAATGGAGAGGATTTTATGGTTCCTGAGTCTTTTCTTGTTGATATGATGTAACACGGTGATCGATTTGCGAATGTTGAACCACGCTTGCATCCAGGGATGAATCCCACTTGGTCATGTTGGATAATGCTTTTAATGTACTGTTGGATTCTATTAACCGGAATCTTGTTGAGGATTTTGGCGTCCATATTCATCAGCGGAAATCGGTCTGTANGGCGTCCATATTCATCAGGGAAATCGGTCTGTAATTCTCCTTTTCCATCAGGTCTTTGCCTGGTTTGGGGATCAAGGTAATATTAGCCTCATAGAATGAGTTTCGTAGCTTTCCTTCTGTTTCTATTTTTTGAAATAGCTTTATGAGATAGGTATTATTTCTTCTTTGCATGTTTGGAAGAATTCCCCAGGAAAACTGTCCGGGTCTGGAGTTTTGTTTTTTGGAATGTTGTTTATCACTGACTCAATCTCTTCATAATTAATTGGCCTGTTTAAAAAATCAATTTCTTCCTGTTTCACTCTTGGTAGTTTATAGATTTCCAGAAAGGCCTCCAAATCGTCCAGATTGCTTAATTTATTGGCATATAGCTGTTGATAAAAGTTTCTAATAATCCTTCCAATTTCATTGGTGTTGGTTGTGACCTGTCCCTTTTCATTCATATTTTATTAATTTGGGTCCTTTCTCTATTCTTTTGGATAAGCCTTTCCAGTGGTCTGTCAATTTTATTGATTCTCTCAAAGAACCAGCTTCTAGTTCTGTCTATGTTCTCTACTGTACTCCTGGTTTCTAATTCATTGATTTCTGCTCTAATCTTTGTCAGGTGATTCCTCATGTGTGGATTAGGCCTNCTGCTTCCTCGTGAGTGTATTAGTCCTGTCCTTCTGTTGCTGCTCCAGCTTCTTGAGGTGAGAATATAAAAACTGCATTTTAGATTTTTCTATTCTTTGAGTGAGGCTTGGATGGCTAGGTATTTCCCCCTTAGGACTGCCTTTGCAGTATCCCATAGGTTATGGACAATTGTGTTTTCATTCTCGTTGGTCTCCATAAATTGTTTAAATTGATTTTTTATTTCCTGGTTTATCGAGTCATTCCTGAGCAGGATGGTTCTTAGTCTCCAAGTGTTTGAGTTTCTTCCAAATTTTTCCTTGAGTTTGAGTTCCAATTTCGGAGTGTTGTGGTCTGAGAATATGCANTATGTATTTCCCCCTTAGGACTGCCTTTGCAGTATCCCATAGGTTTTGGACCGTTGTGTATTCATTCTCGTTGGTCTCCATAAATTGTTTAATTTGTTTTTTGATTTCCTGGTTTATCGAGTCATTCTTGAGCAGGATGGTTCTTAGCCTCCAAGTGTTTGAGTTTCTTCCAGGTTTTTCCTTGTGGTTGAGTTCCAATTTCAGAGCGTTGTGGTCTGAGAATATGCAGGGGATAATTTCAGTCTTTTGGTATCAGTTGAGACCTCTTTTGTGACCCAGAACATGGTCTATTCTTGAGAATGTTCCATGGGCTTTAGAATAGAATGAGTACTCTTTGGTTCTGGGGAATATTGTTCTATATATATCTATGAGGTCCAACTC
>NC_048238.1:91334897-91370414 GCF_002007445.2 Ailuropoda melanoleuca | reverse complement strand
GGTGCTTTGTCTATTTCTGATAGTGGAGTGTTGAGGTCCCCTACTATTAACGTATTATTATCTATATGTCTCTTTATTGTGGTTAAGAGTTGCCTTANTGTTCTTATCTATATGTCTCTTTATTTTGGTTAAGAGTTGGCTTGTGTATCTTGCTGCTCCCCTGTTGGGGGCATATATATTAATAATTGTCATATCCACTTGTTGAATACTTCCTTTAAGAATAATATAGTGCCCTTCTGTATCTCTCTCTATGGCCTCTAGTTTAAAATCCAGTCTATCTGATATGAGAATTGCTACTCCAGCTTTCTTTTGAGGTCCATTTGCGTGGAAGATGGTACTCCATCCCCTTACTCTAAGTCTGAATGCATCTTTGGGTTCAAAATGAGTCTCTTGTAGACAGCAAATGGATGGGTCATGTCTTTTTATCCAATCTGCAACCCTGTGGCGTTTTATGGGAGAGTTTAAGCCATTTAGATTGATAGAGATTATTGACAGATATGATTTTAATGATGCCATTTCTCTTTAAAGTCTTTGTATCGGTTGTGACTTTCTGTTCTGTATCCCTCTTGGGGCCTTTTTACCTTTATAGAACCCCCCTTAATATCTCCTGTAGGGCTCGTATCATGGTTATGAAATTGGTCATTGACTGGCAATTCTGGGACGTCTTTATTTCTCCATCAATTCTGAATGACAGCTTTGCTGGATAAAGGATCCTTGGCTGCATGTTTTTCTCTGAAAGAGCTTTAAAAATGCCCCCCCAAGCCTTTCTCTCATTCCAGGTCTCTGTAGACAGGTCTGACGTAATCCTGATACCTTTGCCTTGGTACGTGAGAAATTTCTTTGCCCTGGCCGCTTTCAATACTGTATCCTTGGATCTAATATTTGCGAATTGCACTATGACATGCCGTGGCGTAGGTTTGTCCTGGTTGAGCTTGGATGGGGTCCTCTCTGCCTCTTGGACACGAATGCTTGTTTCCCTTGCTAGATTAGGGAAGTTTTCAGCTACAATTTGTTCAAATATCTCTTCTAGACCTCTGTTTTTCTCCACCCCCTCGGGGATGCCGATGATTCTGACATTGGAACATTTCATTGAGTCATTAATCTCCCATAACCTACATTACTGAGCATGGATTTTTCGAGTACAGATTCTCTTTTAGCTTTTTCTTCTACTAACCCATCCTCCAATTCACTGATACGTTCTTCTGCCTCATTCACCCTGGCCATCAGAGCCTCTAGTTTTGACTGCATTTGGCTCATAGAATTTTTAATTTCTGCCAGATTCACTCTCATATCTGCCCTTAGAGATTCTATATTCTCATTAGCATTTTCGTTAATACTTTTTTCAAGTCTACACATCATCTTGACCATTGTTACTCTGAATTCCATTTCTGATAATTTGGTTATATCCATATCCATTAGTTCTGTGGCAGAGGCCACAGACTCATTGTCTTTTCTTTGCTGGGGGGGATTTCTCCTTCTCATCATTCTGATGAGGAGAGTTTGTGGGGTTGTCCTGAGCCCAAATTATTGACTGGGACCCAGGGCGTGCGCCCTTGTTTTATAGGGATCTTAGGGATGTGGGCTTCTTTTTTTTTAAGATTTTATTTATTTATGTGACAGAGAGACAGCCAGTGAGAGAGGGAACAGAAGCAGGGAGCTGGAGAGGAAGAAGCAGGGTCCCAGCGGAGGAGCCCGATGCAGGACTCGATTCCGAAACGCTGGGATCACGCCCTGAGCCAAAGACAGACACTTAAGGAATGCGCCACCTAGGTGCCCCGGGATGTGCGCTTCTTGATTTTTCAGCCTGCCTTCTGGGGGAGGAGCCTGCCGTGCTGATACTCAGGCAACCCTGTTTGGGTAGAGTCTCTGTGTCCCCTGTGAGGGGGGATGTGGATAGGCACACTGTGAGCCGTTATTTCCAGGTTTTTGTTCTCTGGCGGCTTTCCCTGACGGTTTGCTGTGCCTCTTCTGAGAGTCAGAGCAGCAGTGGCTGAATCTCAGCCTCTGTCTCAGAACAGAGGGATTGCGGACCATTCTCCTCTGATTTTCTGGCCACTTTAACACTGTTACTGTTTGTGCGGCTCAGCCCTGCAGCGTCCGGGGATGTGAGCCCCACACCCGGCGTCCCAACCCTTACTTCCAGGGTTGTCGTGTCTCTTTCCTTTGTGTTTCTAACACTGCCAGCCACCCCCGTGCTCTCCTGGAGCTCCTGGTCTCAGTCTGGTTCCAGTGAGCACACCAGAGTTCTGTGAGAAGTCTGGTGGTGCAAGCTCCCGGCTCATAGTCTCAGTCTGTGCTCTCATGGGTGCCGTCCACAAGTCCGCCCACTCCCCCGTGCAGGTGGCTACCACTTCCCGGCACCCAAACGCGGTGGCTCCCTCCCCCTTCTGTTTAGCTTCCGATATCTGTGCGCGGTTTCACGGCTCCCCGCTTCGTACCTCAACACTCAGCGCTGGAGATGTTCATTTGTAGAGATCCAGATGTATCTTCCTGCGTCTCAGGCTGATTCCGTGGATGTTCAGGCTGGTCTGGTACCTATCCAGCTTGACTCAGGGTTCCGGCTGAAAAAGGGATCCCCTACTCCTCTGCCATCTTAACTCCTCAAAGATCCAGTTTTAATTTTTGATGGATTATATCTGTGAGGAGAAATAAAATTTAGGTCAAATAAAAAATAAATAAAATTTAGGTCAAAATATAGATCAAATTGAATTAGTTAAAATAAGGTAATTGTGAAAAACACAACTCCTGCTGTTTTAAGGCTGCCATGCTACACGAACACAGAAAACATTAGATAAAGGTCCCAATGCAAAATAAATGTCCCTAAGGATGAATCAATTGGATAATTCAGCACAGCATCAGGACAATTTTGGATCACAACGAAGGGAAAGCTGTATGGCAGGGCAGTGGAACATGCACTGCCCTATGAGACAAGAATCCTGGTTTCTAAGTCCCTTTCATTTAGACTGGCTATTTGGTTTAGGTAAGTGATTTTGTGAGTTTCAGTTGCCTTATCAGGAAAGTGAGGACTTATTTTTACCTGCCTGAAGTCAAACAGCTAGCACAGATGGTCTCTTGAGATCCCTTCACATTTTAACATTACAAATCTAAGATTGTAAGCTTTCCTCTCTGGTTTCCCTTTTCCCCTCTATGGACCTTTAATTCATGAATTTATCTAAGCCCTTGTAACCCATTTATATTTTGGCTTTCAGGGTAATGAGTTCCACTGAAGTTCTAATTCCTTTTTCTTTATAACTCATTCTTTCAAGCACTATGGAGCTATGGAATGAATCTAGTACTCTAGGACTTGGTCCAATCTTTCAGATCCTTGGTGACACTAAATCCCAGGCTGATTGGAACATCAAAAATTCAGGAGAATAGCTATGGGTAAAGGGGAAATAAATCTAAGCCCTGTCTTCTTTTCTTTCCTAAATCACTTGTAATTATAATCTATGAGGCATTTTATTTGTGAATTTAAAATTGACTCCTCCTATCTTTTCCTCAATAAAAATTATTTTAATTTATTTTCATTGTTGTCAGATAACTTGCATTTCTCAGGGCTAGTTATTTGTTATGATTCTTAATTACATTATAAATTGTTTTGATCATCACACATAAAAAATAACAATGGTATTATATAACACGAAAGAGTGAACTTAAATTTCAGTGGAGGAAGATAATATGGAGTAAAATGTATTCATAATCCAAGCAAATGGAATTTGCCCACAGCAAATATTAATTATGGGAACAATCATCTGAATAACATCAATTATTTGAGGAATAGGAAATAACTTAATCTCATGGCAGTATTGTTTTACAAATCAAATGATACTTGTTTTGATTCAGAAGACAATATATGGTTTTGAAATTGAATTATTTTTTAAATTAAATTTTCTTTCAGATTTTAGTAAGTCAGGACAATGAATAACTATATTAATGGACTTTCAAATATATTTCTCTAACTAACATAAAGTCACCTCAAATCTTAAGCAAGGTTTTCAAATTGGAAATACACTTCATGATTTATGTTGTATAAAGAAACAGCCAACCCATGTTTGCTCTTTTATTTATTCAGCAAATAGTGTTAAACCACCTGCTTTGTGGCAGGCACTGTACTAAGCACTGGGGATATCATGGTGAACAAAATCGATGTGGTTCCTGCCCTCATGGGATTTAAAATCTAGTAGGAAGATAGTCATGGAACAAATAATTACAAGTGTTTGTTGCTTCACTAAAGATAAATTTTTTTAAAGATTTTATTTATTTATTTGACAGAGATAAGAGACAGCCAGTGAGAGAGGGAACACAAGCAGGGGGAATGGGAGAGGAAGAAGCAGGCTCATAGCAGAAGAGCCTGATGTGGGGCTCGATCCCATAATGCCGGGATCATGCCCTGAGCCGAAGGCAGACGCTTAACCACTGTGCTACCAGGCGCCCCAACTAAAGAAAATTTAAGATGAGGCTTAAACCCATACTCAGACTACACACATCAGCTTTGTATTCTCAGACAAGTTACCTTCTCAGAGGCTCAAGGTTTTGGTTTTTTTTTTTTCCATTTCTAGTAAAGGAATAACAGATAATGTCATGATAATAAAATTAGATGTTCCATAGAAAACTGTTCTTTAAAATGTGAAGTAGTCTATATATATTAGCACTTCTGCTATTGTTTTTGATATACATTTATTTGTTTGAGAAATTGGTAGGCATACTCAGGCCATTTAGATTCAGAGTCCTCTTGTGTTTTCATTCCTATGCCTGGTCACCAATTCTTCCCTTTCTTTGTTCCTTATGCTCTCACTTCCCCCACCACCCTCAGCCCCTCCTTAAAGGCCTTTTTGGCCAGGTTAGGACTATTAGTTTCAAGGTATTCATAGTTTTATTCTTGTTAGGATGTTTCATGAATGACTACCTTGTACATTTCTCATCTCTTTCTTAATTGATTCACTCTGTTAGCTAAGTAGGTAATGATGATTTTGCAAGGATGTGTCATTTGCCATTCTTGTCAGTGATATACAAATGGTATACAAGTTTATTTTCCAGTGATATACAGGTGGTTTACAAATCTATTTTCTTTCAGCCTCTGGATGCTGATTAACCTTCTTTTAATATAGACTAAAAACTGGGTGCCTGTGTGGCTCAGTCAGTTAAATGTCTGCCTTTGGCTCAGGTCATGATCTCAGGGTCCTGGGATTGAACCCCAGTTGAGCTCCCTGCTCAATATGGAGTCTGCTTCTCCCTCTCCCTCTGCCCTTCCCCCCTGCTCATGTGCTCACTCTATCTTTCAAATAAATAAGGTCTTTAAAAAATATATAGACTCAAAACTTACAGAACACTCACATTGCTTTCTTCAAAAACAGCAACTTATAAAAGACTGATCATACAAATAGAAGTGGACATGAAATAGAGTCAGGGTTATGTGAAATCACAATGAAAGGACTACTATGAGAACTTGCTTCCATCTCAATGTATCACCACGATTTTTCTTGCCAATAAGTGTGTAATTCCCTACTATTCATCACTGATTAGAGCCGAGACATTGAAACTAATAATTTGTAGAAATTTTTTTTTAGAGGAGGTGGCTTTGAGAGAGGCTGCTGAAGCTAAGCAGAAGAGATTGGTTAATAAGAAGTAGGATATCATACTAAGTTTTTGAAAGATGGAATAATTTAATGAAAATTGAAGTCCAAGACTTATTAGATAAGCAGTGTCATGTAGGATGTTCTGCCATGAGGATTGTGTCAGAGAAGCATGGTGTAATTACAAAAATCTTGACTGAGAGTTCAGAAATCTGACTTCCTCTTTTTAAATAATAATATGTTTTATTATATTATGTTAGTCACCATACAGTACATCCCACAAAAAGGTGGAAAAATATTCCATGTTCATGGATCGGAAGAATCAACATTGTTAAAATGTCCATGCTACCCAGAGCAATCTACACGTTCAATGCTATCCCGATCAAAATACCGATGACATTTTTCAAAGAACTGGAACAAACAGCCCTTAAATTTGTGTGGAACCAGAAAAGGCCCCAAATCGCCAAGGAACTGTTGAAAAGGAAAAACAAAGCTGGGGGCATCACAATGCCGGATTTCAAGCTGTACTACAAAGCTGTGATCACAAAGACAGCATGGTACTGGCACAAAAACAGACACATCGACCAATGGAACAGAATAGAGAACCCAGAAATGGACCCTCGGCTCTTTGGGCAACTAATCTTTGATAAAGCAGGAAAAAACATCCGGTGGAAAAAAGACAGTCTCTTCAATAAATGGTGCTGGGAAAATTGGACAGCTACATGCAAAAGAATGAAACTTGACCACTCTCTCACACCATACACAAAGACAAACTCTAAATGGATGAAAGACCTCGATGTGAGACAGGAATCCATCAAAATCCTAGAGGAGAGCATTGGCAGCAACCTCTACGACATCGGCCACAGCAACCTTTTTTCATGACACATCTCCAAAGGCAAGAGAAACAAAAGATAAAATGAACTTGTGGGACTTTATCAGAAATCTGACTTCTACTTATCACTCATTGTTATTAGCTTTGAGACCTCGAAGTCTTATCCTATTTGGGATTCAGATTTCTTATTTGCCAAAAAAAAATGGACAATGGAAATTAGACTAAGTAATCACTTATATAAAATATGAAAAGCATATGGAAATTATTTAAATAATCCAGTAATGCTGTGAAGACTAATAGCATAATGGTGGCAGTGGAAATGAAGCAGAAGGAACAAAATGGAGAGAGAAGCATCTTGTAGGAATTATTGTTAGGATTCAGTGAATAACTGTATGGTAGATGCATTAGAGGGGTAAGTCAAGACTGTTTTCAGAGTGTCAATTCTGAATGACTAGGTAAATGAGATAGACAATAGCAGAGATGGGAGAATAGAGAGAAAACTATATGAATGAAGAGGATGATTTGTCAGTGAAGTGGGAGGTGAGTCAAGATGATATGAAACTGTTGCAATGTGAAAATTTCTGGAACAGAGTGGACAACCATGACTATACTACTGTAAACTAAGTGCTTAGAAGAAAAGATTTGGTGTCTAGAAGAAGAGTTCATTTAAGAGAAGATGAGTGTGATCAGGAATATGCACACATGTACATACATATATGTGCACCAGGTATTTTCTTTTCCATTATATCCAATATTATCTCTGGACAAATGGAGAAAACTCAAAATATGATGATCTGTATAGTTGTTCTTTTGTATTCCTTTCATTGTGCAAATGTTTTGGTTAGGAAACAGTGGATGGGGGTAAAATATAAAGGGGTTGTTGATACATTGAAGGTTAGAAATTGTGAAGCAAAGTACAAATGGAAAGACCTCCTATGATTCCCCAGTCTTAATTGTCTGGGTACTTTTCAGTTCAAAATAGATCCTCTTTCATGCTCAGTGAGAAACTCTACTTTTTTATTTCTCTTGATTTTTCTATAAACACAGAAATTTAAGAGCTGCTTGATTATCATCTACCTTTTGTTTTTTTTTCCTTTCCCCATCATGTTTAATTTCACAACCATTTTCCTGAAAATGAGGTTGGGTAGAGCTGAGATGTGTTGTATTTCATCTGTCACAACATATTGAAAGAAACTCACTATTGTGTACAGATTGTATAACACCTTTAGATGAATCTTATTTCCTTCCCTTAGATGGTGCTAATAGGATATGAAAAGAAAAGAAGATTATATAAGGTGATTATTGTATTATAGAAAGTCCTGGAGTCACTTGAATGGTTTGGAATTAAAAACAAATGCATTCTCTGAGAAGTACATATTACTGTCACAGAGATGACAGCCTATTTCTTTTATCAGCTAGAGTCCCAAGACATTTACCCTCTTTTTTCTTCTCTTTATTTCCAGAGACTTCTCAAAATCTCTGCAAAACAATTGCAGCACCAGTGAATGAAAAGAAATCTTATCAAGTGCAACTATAAGAAAAGGTTGGTTTTACTCTCAGATAAAAATAGTCTTGTTATCTAATTGCACTGTGGCTTGAGTGTCAGTAACATACTTGTGAAGGGTGTAGCATATCGAAACTAGGAATACCATTGCTAAAGCCTTTATGTATAAGAAATGTTGCTTGGGGCGCCTGGGTGGCTCAGTCCTTAAGCATCTGCCTTTGGCTCAGGACCTGATCCCAGGGTCCTGGGATCGAGCCCCACATCAGGCTCCTCCACTGGGAGCCTGCTTCTTCCTCTCCCACTCCCCTTGCCTGTGTTCCCTCTCTCACTGGCTGTCTCTCTCTCTCTGTTAAATAAATAAATAAAATCTTAAAAAAAATTTTTGCTTAACTTGTCTGCCACTCTGGGCACCAGAACCTTGACTGCAATTGTCAAGTGAAGTTGACCTGTCCCAGGCAACTCTCAACAAAAATGTCACAATGTTAACATATAACTTTAGAAGACAACACAAAGATTGGCTGGGGATTACTAAACAAATACAACATAAAGGCGATTTCCTGAACAGTTTTGCTTATGTACATAAACATATACATATAACATACTGTAAATTATAAGAAGTAGTCCTCTGATACTGATAAGTAATTTCCCTGCACAAGGAATTTTTTTCAGACTTTCTTGAGGGTAAGAACATTTCTATATTCTTATCTAATCCATATTTCTTTAATTTTGGAGTTGTTCAAGTTCTTCTATCTTTGTTAGAGTGCCCCAAGTTATTCTTGCCCCATGCTGCCCTGCCCTGGGGGTGTTCTATGTCAGGCCCCTTTATTTCAGCCTCTGATTGAACACTTTCTCCAAAACCATTTTCAGTTCAGTATTTATCAATTTTATTCCTAAGGAAGCTTGGACTTTCTGTGAAATGCATCCTGTAAGTTACATATCACATTGGGAATTATTTCTTTTATGTTTCTTTGGCCCTTGTCTTTTTTTTTTCTATCTCCTATGAATGTGTGGTGTTTTTTGGGGAGCTGCCTCTGTCCATACTATGAAGATGGAGACAGTGTTTTAAATTCTCTACTTATCCTTGTAGATAAATTAACTTCCAGACTAGATCTAAGTTGTAATGAGTGAAGCTTGGATGCCACAGCATTTCTTATTTAACACTATTAAACATTCCCTGCTGGCTACATCAGTTCAGGATTTTATTGTTTTATACCTTCTGTGATGTTGACTATGTCTGATCTTGGTGACACATAAAACCAGCCTGATTTCTGCTTTCCCAGACCATAACTCCAGATTGACAGAGCTGGAGGAAAGAACCAGATCCTAAGAGAAGTAGGACTTGTTCTACTTAGATATCTTTTCTAAGGGTGATGACATCTGTAATTGAGACTGCAATTAATGTATTTTTGCAGATTTTAAAAATTGGTGTAGCGGTACCACTAAGTCCTTGGGCAAAGGATTAATACTAGGTTATAGAATATCTCTATTACTCAATAAGATCTTTACATGCTACCTCACACTAAAATCTCAAACAACCAGAGTCCAATTAAGTGCATTCCTCAATTAATGGGGATATTTAAGTGATGCTTCAGTTTTAGGAGAAATTGATGGATATATGGAAACAATTCCACACCGAGAATCTAGTTAATGACTTATTTATTCATTCATTAATTTAGTATTAGGCACTGGGTATAATGACAAAGGACACAATTGTTTTAAATCAAATAGAAACAGACAAATGGGCAAGTGAATAGTTATAATGAAATGTTTTAAGTATATACCTAAACATGAGATGTTACAGAATGCCTAGGATATACAACTATGGGGACACCAGCAATGTGTTCCTGAGATGATGACATGAAGCTAATTTTGAAAGATTAATAGAATTAGGCCAAGTGAAGTGGTAGGAATAGGGTAAAGGGCACTATAGGCCAATGATAAACATGATGGAAGAAGGCATATAGTAAGAACTGCAAGTACTTTAGTATGGATGCAGCACACAGTAAGACATGGACAGTGGAAGAAAAAGAAGTTGAATTGGTAGGCAGAAGCCAGATGTTAAGGAATGTGTGTGTTGGGTTAAGACATTGAGATTGTATCTTGAAGGCAGTGGAAAGTTAATGAAGAGTTTTCAGATGTAAGGGGTCATGGCTGTATTTGCAGTTTAGACAGATACCTCTGATCCAATGTGGAGGTTGGATTGTAGAAGTTAAGACAGGAGGAAAGAAAAATAATTGTTTGGCTATTGTATTAGGCCAGGTGAGAAATGAGGAGGTGGCAGTGGGAATGGAAGGGACAGGGGCAGATATTCAGATGGCAAGAAAGATTTGTGAGGTTGATTGGATAAGATACAGTGAATTTGACACACAGACTGAGATGTAGAAAATAAGAAAACCAGCAGGAAGGACATGGGAGACCATGATAAATTCACTTTTGTGCATAACAAAAATACTTGGAGGTAGAAATAACATTTTCTGTGAGCTCGGACTTTGGCCAACAGCATCCAGTGTGACAATCCTAAGGCCTTGCATAGCCTCACTTAGCAAAGAGACATTCAAGTATGTCCACTAGACCAAATTGATTAAAGAAACTCTCACTTTAAGGTTCACTTGCACAGCAATTTAATTAGTTAGAACTCACCATTCTCTAAGCATCTCACTTACTGAAGTTTTATTGTACTTCTTAGAAGATAAATCTATCTTGGAATCGGATATTCTATAATATCACTGTCACTTTGGCTTTTTCATTATTTCTAAAATGCTTCACATTTCCCTAATCACTGCCAAGGAGACAAGGAGAAGCCTTCCACTTTATAATTGATCAGAATCACTTTAGATTGATTTTTGCATTCTCTGTTATCCCCAGAGTAGACCTGTTACTTTTTCCTTGACCCTTCACTCATATTTATTATTGATTTCTCCTGAAGGATGCCAAAGCAATTACTGCCTACCTCTTACTTCATCCTCTGTGAAAGGATCTCAGATGGCTTCTTAGGGCCCTACAAAATCAAAGGTCGTTTACACCAATCATACAACTCAATAATACTTTTTCTCAGTTTTTCAAGATAAAAGTTTAAAGTGCCTACTGATTAAAGTGCTTCTGTGATTGTTGCTCTGCATCAAGTTCTATACTTCCCCATTCTTTCCTTAGAGCTTCTTTTTGTAGCCCAGGAAGCAGACTCAAGTAAACAAAATGCTGAGGGAAGGGGAGAGTTCAGAGTGGTGTGATTTCCTAATTAGCTGTCTAGAAAGTACAGTTAACCCTTGCAAAATGGGGGTTAGAGGTACTGATACCCCTTCTCCCCCCAGCTGCATAGTCAAAAATTCTTACATAACTTTTGACTCCCCCAAAACTTTACTAATAGCCTACTATTGGCTAGAAGCTTTACTGATAACATAAACAGTTGATTAACATATATTTTCTCTGTTATATATATATATATATATATATATTATATATATATATATTATATATACTGTCTTCTTACAATAAAGTGAGCTAGAGAAAGGAAAACATTATTAAGAAAACCATGAGGAAGAGGAAATATATATACATTACTATATCGAAAAAAATCCACATGTAAGTGGATTCCCAGGTTCAAACCTATGTTCAAGGGTCAACTGTGGTGAAAATGCCTTTGTTGTTTTTACTGATAATCTTTTTTAGAATATCTAAATCTACATTGTTACCTAGTGTGTCTGTGCTAGTGAATCAAATTGAATTGACCTTTGATTTTTCCTTTGATAAATGGTCTTTACAGGACTGCCATCGTTATTCTGAACTTTATTGATCATTATCAGTTAAATATGAAAAGAACATGACAATAGGGTCAGACAAAGGACATATTTGACTCATGATTTCATCATTTACTAGCTATGTTACCTTAGCTAAGTCATGTAATTTTTCTGAGCCCCTTGTTTCCTCACCTGTAAAAAAAAATCATATACACTCTGGTTTCCTCTTGAGATTGGTAAAGTATTTATCAAATTGGGAAAGTATTTTACCAATTTCCAGATGCTAACACATGTAATTTGGTAGTTTTGGGCACATATTTAGGAGGTATGGTAGAAAAAAAAGTTTCATTGCTATTCTCTGAAAGATAAAGTGAATATGTATGGTGATCTGGCAAAATTTATGTGTTAAACCAAATATATTTGTAGAAAGTTAGTTTTTTAAAAAAAATAATAACATGAGTGCTGACATTTATTGGGTGCTTGTCATATGCCAAACAATGTTCTATATGCTTTAAATGAATTCTGTCATTTGCTGGTCCCAAGAGTGAGCTTGTATTATTGTTAGGGGAACTTTATAGATGAAGAGACTTGTTCCAGTTCACCCAGATGGTAACTGGAAGAGAGATAGGATTTAAATCTGGGCCTGATCAAAACCTGTGGTTTTAAACACAATGTGGTTGACTTTCATAATCTTGATATAAGCTTGTTTGATTTTGATTTGCGAGGTTATCATACAACTATATTGCAGCAGAACAATCTAGGTTAATTGGGATACCAGTTTTTACTGTGCATAGGGGAAGAGATAGAAAGGTCCCAGCAGCTATATAATACAATGGGAGAGATGGTTCTTAAATTTTAGAAATCTTGTTCACTAATTTCTGTGTCAACTATGGGAGCGGATTCAACAAAGTTAAGAACAGATACTCAGAGAGAAAACTGTTGAAATTACTTTTGCTTACTAGCCTTTAAAGTCCTAGAAGGAAAGGAGCATATGCCTGGCAGAGAGGTTGGCACATAGTTGGTATCCAATGAGTTTTTGTTCTTCTCTCTTATTTCTCAGCAGAGCTTTTATCTACCCTGAACCCCTGTTGACTGCGGCTAGCTGTATAATTAAGCAAATATGCAGAAACCAGTATAAAATTAGATTCAAATGTAGTGTTTGTGTCCACCAAGCAGTTCTTAAAAGTTTCTGTACACAAGAGGATTTATATTTAATCAATTGTGAAACATGACCAAAATATATAATTTACTTTGAAAATAATCTGTGTTTGATAAATGTTTAGGAAATACAAGGTGCATCACATTGAAACTAAATTTATATTAAGTAACTTTAGATGCAGTGTTTAAGACTACTGGAGGGAATCTTGAGTTGACATAGATCCTGCCCCCTACTCCCCATTTTACCTTTGAGTAGCTCTATGACTAAACTTTACAAAAATTTCTGAGGAATTACATGATGGTTAGGACTAGTTGGAAATGGATTATACCAGTCTCCTTATTTAAAACATTTCCATGTGTTTCTACCTATGCTATTAAAGTAATGATTTTCAAATGTAATCGAGAATCAGAATCACCTTAAGGGGCAGTTCTCAAATTTGTTCAATTTATGATCCCTTCATACTCTTAAAAATTCTGAGGCCCCCCTAATTTATTTACCCATTACCTAAATAACATAGTGGTATGAAAAGTAATCTTATTTTCCCGAACGAAAATATATGTATTGAAAGAATGGAATTGTTTCACATTTTTGCATTCTCTTTAGTATCCACATAACAGAAGGCAGCTATATCATCATATCTTCTTCTGCATTCAATCTGTTGTAATATGTTGTTTTGTTTGAAGTACTGGAAGAAATTTCAGTCTCAATCAAATACGTAGTTGGAAAAGGAAATAGTGTTTTAATAGTTTTTTTGGTTAATTGTGGATACTTTTCTTTGATACTACACCAAAATTCAACAGGTGGTAGTTTTCTAAAGGTGAGTTACAGTTTTGCATTAGAAACCATATTAAATGAACTTTTCATAAGAATCCATTCATGTATCTTACACTCTGAATGGATCCTTTACTCATGCATCATTTTTGTAACATCATTCACTGGTTATTTGGAAAATTTTAATTCACAAGTTACACAGATCTTCTAAATTGCAAATTTTATTATGCCGTATCAACAATCACATTCATTAATATCACCACTGGTCTTCTCAGCAAAATCTTTAAGGATAGGAAATTGTCATGCTTATGGTTGCAGCTACAAGTTTTCCAAAATTTGAATTTTCACTTGAAAGCCTGAATTTCATCATATGCTATAAATACTGCCAGTTGTTTCCCTTGAAGTGACAGTTTTACTTCATTACTTTATCAAGAAAATATCAAGAAATATGCAAATCTGAATAACCATAATTTGTCAGTCTTTCTTTCAAGTGAAAATAGCATCCTATGAGAGAAGTAGCTAGTTCATTTGTTAACTCAAGCATTAAGAGAATTGCTTTCCCTTGAGACAACTGTCATACTTCAGTGTGGGTCAGAAGTGCTTCATGCAGATTTTATATTTTGTCATACAGAATATTAAAAAGAAACATACTCAAGGATCAAGATTTAACAAAATTAATAATTTTAATGCCTTACCGAGGACACTTTAAAGTGAAAGTGGCTTTTTTGTTATGCATTTATTGCAAATGTGTGGCAGTAAAGAATACTACAATTTTTAGTACTATAATGTGTTACTGCCTTGATTCATACTAAGCTACCAGAAGTTTTACCCACCATTGCTTTTGTATCATCAGAACAAACATCAGCACAATGAAAAAGACAACAATTATTATGAAAATAGTTTTAAAGTCTCCCTGAACTGCTGAACCTCAGGGCTCTGCAGACCATACTTTGAGAATGGACCTTGAGAATATCTTTAAAATGCTGATTGTTTTTTGCTAACTTCTAGAAGTTCCAATTTAAGAGTTTGGGGGAGGAGTCCAGTAATGTGCATTTTTAACTAGCACTCTGGAGGATTTTGAGAAAGTTGGCCTATGGAACACAATTTTTAAAACCCAGCATTATAGAAGAGATACTGTCACTTTGGCTATGATTATGTAAACTGGAATATATACCTGCCTAAAACAACTATTTTATTTAATAAAATTAGACACCCTAGCCACTTCATTGATTTATTTTGTTTATTCTATCCAAGGGATCGAATGGATGGTCCTTGTGTACAATAATTTCCTATCTCTCATCTCCCACATACACTTCTTTAATTATCTCTTGTTTTCTTTAGTTATTTCTGTGCTAGTTTGTAAAAGTTAATATTGGACAGAAATGCCATCTTCTAAGGCTCTAACCATGCTAAGAGGAAGTCCTTGCTATGTCTTCACATCTTAAAATAATGACTGTTCTTAGCTCTTCCCTTATTACCTATAACTTTCTAGCCCTCTTTCTGCCCCTGGAATTCTGACCATTGCTGCCATGCCTGTGGAAAGGCAGAGAATGAGTCTTGCCCAGGAATTCTGTACTTGAGCAGCCTGGATTCCTTTTCTTAGGGGTAATACACTGAGGTATGTCTGACAATGTGGAAAAGACTAAGTATGAGTTGGAGATAAAGCTTGAAAGTGAGCATGAACATTCCTTATGTAATTGCTCTACATCTCTTTCCCAGCAAAGAAATCTCTGAAATTAGGACCCAGCCATGCCTATAATCTCTCTCCATCTTTCCATCTTGAGATATCCTACAATTGGCTGCCTGGCTTCAGAGCTTTTTTGGAACTTGGGAGACTTCATGTCCCATTGTTTTGCCTTGCTAAAATGTACAAGAAACTTGCAGAGCTCAACCCTTCAGGCTTAAAGTCTTCCCAGGTGAGAGGAGACTACATAGGTCTTGTTTGCATTTCTGGTTGACCTGTTCACCTCACCTTTTAGGCCATTTGATTTTTGAGGGCTCATGTTTTATCACCTCAAATACAATTATGGATCACTATTACTTTCCAAGACAGTTGGGTAGTGCTAAGCAAAATTTACTACTTAAAATGCTAAGCAGGCAATATGACACATCAGTGAGATGGACTTTTTTTTTTAATTTTAATGTTTTTTTATTATATTATGTTAGTCACTATACAGTACCTCCCTGGTTTCTGACGTAAAGTTCGATGATTCATTAGTTGCGTATAACACCCAGTGCACCATGCAATATGTGCCCTCCTTACTACCCATCACCAGCCTATCCCATTCCCCCACCCCCTCCCCTCTGAAGCCCTCAGTTTGTTTCTCAGAGTCCATAGTCTCTCATGCTTCATTTCCCCTTCTGATTACCCCCCCCTTTTTTTATCCCTTTCTTCCCCTACCGATCTTCCTAGTTCTTATGTTCCATAGATGAGAGAAACCATATGATAATTGTCTTTCTCTGCTTGACTTATTTCACTTAGCATAATCTCCTCCAGTGCTGTCCATGTTGCTGCAAATGTTGGGTAATTGTTCTTTCTGATGGCTGAGTAATATTCCATTGTATATATGGACCACAACTTCTTAATCCAGTCATCTGTTGAAGGGCATCTCGGTTCCTTCCACGATTGTGGAAGCTACTGTGGTCCATCTATTGTGGACAATGCTGCTATGAACATTGGGGTGCATATGGCCCTTCTCAGCCACTCTGGAAAACAGTGTGGAGGTCCCTTAAAAAGTTAAAAATTGAGCTACCCTATGACCCAGCCATTGCACCACTGGGTATTTACCCCAAAGATACAGATGTAGTGAAGAGATGGGCTTTCAATTGCAAAGTTGCTTTGCTTTAAACCTTGCCTGAGGGTTATAATTTGTGCTAGTTGTGTTGACATAATTGAACTGAAAAGACTATTGTGTATGAGAAATTTTGTTAAAAGAGCTGCTTTCATGGTTGAAAACTTTAAAGGGATATAACTTTAAGTTTCAAAGATTTTTAATTAATGAGTATGGGTCACTGAGATATTTAGTACTCTGTTTTCCAATCTGAATTTCATATGAATATTCCTCCCTATTCACTGACTCTAGTCCATGCATAGATATATATATATGTACATAATTGTTTAAACTTTCAAGATCAAGCACTGGTGCATGTAAAAAACCTACAGCAAATAAAAAGCTCCTGATTATACTTCTATTCCTAAAACTAATTATGTATTTGTACAGCTAATACTTTCAGACTTTATCAGGTGTTAGCAAATACATGTATTTGTCCAACTTGCCCTCTTTGATATAAAATTCAAATCTATTTTTTGGCAAAGCAAGCACATTTTTATAATGATGATTCCAATCAAGTCAGGATCTTTCATACTTAAACAACCACCAACAACAATAAAAACAGCTTTGGGAATAGAAGCATAAACTAAACCATAATTCATGCATTTGCAATCTTTTCTTCCATGCAATAGGAGTTAAACTGAATTGTATTTTTGTCTGTGATATCTACTGACTTATATGTGACAGGAATATTTATTGTGATAATGGTTTCTATATTATTATCACTGGAGTGGAATTTTTTTCCTCCCCCATACTGAAAAAAAAGCCAAAACTTTTAGTTTCTTTGCCATACCGAAGTGAGAGTGGAGGACTATTAAACTTTGAGACACTGAAAGCAGTAGTTTCCAGAGACACAGAAGGTGACCACCATCGAGTCCTTTTAATTTTCAAAAGCAGTTTCCTGGAAGGATTGTTTCAGAGGAGGAGAAGTTTCAAGATATGGAAAAGGTGGAACAAGGCCACCTGGAGAATGGAACTTTTGGGTACAGCATTCCTAAGTCTGATGGTCAGGGATTTTAAAGTTTTCAGACACAGGGAAAGAGGAATGCCCTTGCTTATAGAGCTCCAGATGGGGAATTACTGCAGAATGACTATGGAGGCATGACCTTCTGTATCATGGACTTAAGAAAGATTGTGAGGCTTTTGTGAGTGAATCTTTGGTCAGTTATGCATATTATTATAAACGGCACAGTGAATCCCATCAGAGCAGAATGACTAAATTAATTTGGAGGGTCTCCAGTAGATTTATGTTGCCCAAAAGAAAACTTAAAAGATGGTAACTATTATGTACTATGAGTTTTATCACCCTCAATTTGGAGTCACCTCTTAAGCCTGGGATTCTGGTATAATCCTGTGAAGGTTGGAGGAGATGTTTCCCAAATGACTAATATCCAGGTTGGTGGACAGTTTGGGCAGGTTGCACAATTGGGAAATGTAATAAAGTAAGGCATTCCTTATCCAAATATTGTGGAATAAAATCATATCTGTCACAAATGTCCCTACACAAAAAGGTGATTAATGAGTGATATTTTTCTTAGTCTCCTTATTTCCCCAATTTACAGTAGTTCACTTTTTATTAAAGTAAAATGCTAACTATAATTTATATGTAATCCTGCTACTGAGGAAGAAATATTCCTGGTCCATTTGAGATACTGTGATGGCATTTTTATTGTTATTTTCTGACCACCTATTACTGACATAATTAAATTAAAGTCTTTGCAAAATATGATCAGTGTGGGAGGATTGAATCTTGTATAGTAAATATTTATTTTGATTTAGATTATGTGGAGAATAGAATGACGAAAATCTAAATTTCAAAGAAAACAGAGGTATAATTTATGTCTCACATGGTTGTCTAAAGTGCACTTGTTCAGAAATTCTCTAAGAGCATAAAGTGACTTTTATGCTCTGTTCTTTTCCTCTGTGACACACAGGATTGGTTACTATATATTATAAAATTTGTGGTGTGTGTAGCAAACTGACCACCTGAAAAACCTATTTGAACTTAATGGAAAATTGTCCAGTTCATGACATGGATATTGGAAGCTCTAAGGAAAAGATGTCTCAGCTAGCCTAGTTTATGTTGTTGACTATTACTTGACTTTTGCATATAAACCCCAAACTGAAGGCTTTGAGAGTCTGCATTTACATCAATAGATCACTTAGTAAGTGGTAAACCATGCATTTTATATGCATACACATCTCCAAATCAGGGACGAGGTGGTTAGAAGAGGGTCATGTCTCTTCCAGCCTCTTTGTCCATATTCAGTCATCAAAGACGTTAACTCAGGAAAGAGCAAAACAAAATACAATAACAAAAGCAATACTGAGTGGCTTAGTTCTTTACTGCAGACTAATAGAAAAATAGAGTCAAATCATGGAAGATCTTGAATTCCCACTCAGGAGTTTTTATTTGGTCTTTTTAGGCACTGGGAAGCCACCAGAGTTATTTGAGATGATAAAATAGAAGTGGCATCTTAGGGAATAATCTTGCAGTGTTGTACAGAATAGACTGGAATATGAAATACATGGGAACATTGGGAGAACAATTGGGAGGTACTACTAAAATTCAGTTACAAAAACTATTACTTATTTGTATATTATACAATTAATAATACTGAACACCACTGTTACACTGTTCAACTATTTGTTCCTTTCAATTTAAAGTTTTAAATATTTTTATCTCATAACAATTACTTTAATGCATGAGTTCCTGAGTGTCAAAACATTCACCATAACTGTTGAGAAACAAAGGAAGACATGTTATAATAACATAATTACTCATTTTTTAAAGAGTCCATGAGCTGAAGTGTGCTTCCTTAATAATAGAACAGAAAATAATTCCCTTTCAGCCTAGTCTTAATTTTAAAAAAAACAACAAGTTATCTAATAGAATAAAATAATTTTTGCTAGAGATAGACTATCTAAATTTATTCCAGACTATCTAAATTTATTCCAAAAATGGATTTGATAGAATGTCACCCTCATATATTGGAAGTGAGATTCTGAATTTTGAATTTGAATTTAGTCTGAGCCAGGAGTGCTTGGAATTTGATGTTAGGTTAGTGTTCTAAACCCAACCCCATTGTTGATGTATTATGTATTTATATAGTATTGTAAGAATAAGTCACATGATCTCAAAGGCATCAGTTTTGCTATTTACAAAAAAAATATTAAAAAGTAAGTTGTAACACCCTATATGACAGGACTAATGATTTGTTTGGCTTTTGCATATTGCTTATTTGTGGCGCTTGCATCTCCAATGCATACCTAGAAGGAGTTGAATAAACATTTCCGGGATGAATAAATAAAAATGAAACAATAGCATAACTGTGAACCATGTCTAGTTTGTTAACTGCTGTACCCTCAGTACTTAAATTCTTGGCACTTAGAAGAAGAATGAGTCAACTATAAATCTCTTTGAACAAAATCAGCAACCTAAAGCATTTTCAACAGTTAAATTCAAGACTATATCTCACGTGCAGGAAAATAAAACATTGTAAATGGGATTTACTTTTTCAACTGACTTCTTCCTTTTGTATCAATAACCAAACTGAAACACTGAGGCAAATTGGTCATTTCAGGGTATTTAGTAGCAATAGGATGCTATACAGACTGGTGACCACGCCTAGAGGACACATATGAGAGCTCCTGAAATTTAACTGGCTACCTAACAGATTAGTCTTCTGTAGGATGGTTTGGGAACACGGGGCTTTTAAAATTCAGAGGTATACAACTCCAAGACTTTTTCTAAGACTACTTATGTGAATATGAAATGGAGTGACTATCATCTCTAAGAAATAAATCCCTTGGAGCTTAGGTGTGCTCTGGAACATCTTGTGTTTCCTAGCAAATTCAAACCAGGGTATACCATATTAAAAATGTGTACTAGGCAAAGGACCACAGTTCATGCTAAGACATAAATGTTCCAGGAATTTTAGATTGATGGAGATGATCATAAGAGGAAGAGGAAGAGGAGGAGATAGTAGCTGTAGCAGTGGCAGCAGCTAGCACTGATACAGTGCCTATTGTATGCCTAATACTGTAACATGGTTTGCATGTAATCCTTAAATTGCATTTAATCCTTATATTTGCCTTGTGAGGTGGTGGTTATTATAATCACCATTCTGCAAGTGAGGAGACTTAAACACAGATATGTTTAGTAAGTTGCCCAAGATAACATAGACAGCAATTTGGAAGAGCTGCGATATAAAACCAGGCAGTCTAGCTTCAAACTTTTTTTTTAAAGATTTTTTATTTTTTTTATTTATAAGACAGAGATAGAGACAGCCAGCGAGAGAGGGAACACAAGCAGGGGGAGTGGGAGAGGAAGAAGCAGGCTCATAGCAGAGGAGCCTGACGTGGGGCTCGATCCCATAACGCCGGGATCACGCCCTGAGCCGAAGGCAGACGCTTAACCGCTCTGCCACCCAGGCACCCCATAGCTTCAAACTCTTGACCCTATTCTGAAGTGCCTCATAATCAGGTGTTTTCAGACACAATTTCTTCAAAATGTAAAGAGCCATAATTTTACATAAAAGCCAATATGCCGAAGTTTATGGTTTTCCAATTTTTCTACCTCAGGGAACTAAAAATCTACCTGAAGGCTTTATTCCATGTGTTTCAGAAATAGATATATAATTATCTCATTTACTGGTATTGCTTCCTTGAGGCCAAAATTGGAATCCTTGCTTCTTTAAAGGATTTAGTGTTTTCTCTTTTCTTCACCTCAGATTACCTTGATCAATCCTAAATTCTAGAAGATTCTGTCAAGCTTTCCCTGGTAAAAAGGAAGTGCAAAAGTACTGTGTATTTTGCTGTAAAGGTTTTCAGAGGTATGCTCAAAACTGAGGAAATTTTCAGTCTGTCCTTTTTTAAATTTAAATTCAATTAGCCAATATATAGCACATCATTAGTTTCAGATGTAGAGTTTAATAATTCATCAGTTGCATATAACACCCAGTGTTCATCACATCATGTGCCCTCCTTAATGCCTGTCACCCAGTTACTCCAGCCCCCCACCCCACCCCCATACCCTCAGCTTGTTTCCCCAAGTCCAGAGTCTCTCGTGGTTTGTCTCCCTCTCTGATTTCTTCCCATTCTATTTCCCTCCCTTCCCCTCTGCACTGTTTCTTATATTCCTCATATGAGTGAACCCATATGATAATTGTCTTTCTCTGATTGATTTATTTCACTCAGCATAGTACCCTCCAGTTTCATCCATATCGATGTAAATGGTAAGATTTCATCATTTCTGATGGCTGAGTAATATTCCATTGTATATATACACCACATCTTCTTTATCCATTCATCTGTTGATGGACATCTCCTTTCTGTTTAATAATTGTGGCTTTTAATTTAAGCTATTGAAATAAAACTGTAAATAACTGGTTTGTTGTGTGTTTATTTGTATTTAGCAATTTTGTGTAAAATCTATTATTAATAGTTTATTAGAAATTCTGTTCCCTGGGGCGCCTGGGTGGCACAGCGGTTGAGCGTCTGCCTTTGGCTCAGGGCGTGATCCCAGCGTTATGGGATCGAGCCCCACAGGCTCCTCCGCTATGAGCCTGCTTCTTCCTCTCCCACTCCCCCTGCTTGTGTTCCCTCTCTCGCTGGCTGTCTCTGTCTCTGTCGAATAAATAAATAAAATCTTTAAAAAAAAAAGAAATTCTGTTCCCTGCAAATATGTGGTGAAAAAAATGTGATGCTTGTATTTTATTTAAGTTTTTAATTTTTTTTAAAAGATTTTACCCATTTATTCGACAGAGATAGAGACAGCCAGTGAGGGAGGAAACACAAGCAGGGGGAGTGGGAGAGGAAGAAGCAGGCTCATAGCAGAAGAGCCTGATGTGGGGCTCGATCCCGCAACGCCGGGATCACGCCCTGAGCCGAAGGCAGACGCTTAACCGCTGTGCCACCCAGGCGCCCCTATTTAAGTTTTTTAAAAAAAGATTGTATTTGTTTATTTGACAGAGAGAGAGAGAATACAAGCAAGGGGAGTGGCAGGCAGAGGGACAGGGAGAAGCAGGCTCCCACCCTGATGCAGGGCTCGATCCCAGGACCCCGGGATCATGACCTGAACCCAGGGCAGGTGCTTAGCAGACTGAGCCACCCAGGTGCTTCTTTATTTTTTATTTGAATTCCAGTTACTTAACATAAAATGTTACATTAGTTTCAGGTATATAATATAGTGATTCAACAATTCCATATATCACCTGGTGCTCATCACAAGTGCACTCCTTAATCCCCATCACCTATTTCACCCATCCCCCACCCCCCTCCCCTCTGGTAACCATCAGTTTGTTCTCTAAAGTTAAGAGTCTGTTTCTTGGTTTGCCTCTCTCTCTCTCTCTCCCCCCCCCAATGATCATCTGTTTTGTTTCTTAAATTCCACATATAAGTGAAATAATATGGTATTTGTCTTTCTCTGACTGACTTAATTTCCTTAGCATTATACTCTCTAGCTCCAACCATGTTGCTGCAAATGGCAACATTTAATTCTTTTTTTATGGCTGAATAATATTCCATTGAATATATATATATATATTCATTGAATATATATATTCATTGAATATATATATATATATATATATTCCATTGAATATATATATATATCTCACATCTTCTTTATCCATTCATCAATTGATGGACACTTGGGCTGCTTCCATAATTTGGCTATTGTAAATAATGCTGCTATAAACATCAGGGTGCATGTGTCCCTTTGAATTAGTGTTTTTGTATTCTTTGAGTAAATACCCAGCAGTGTGATTGCTGGATTGTAGGTTAGTTCTATTTTTAACTTTTTGAGGAACCTCCATACTGTTTTCTAGAGTGGCTGCACTAGTTTGCATTCCTACCAACAGTGCATAAGTGTTCCCTTTTCTCCACAACCTTGCCAACAACTGTTGTTTCTTGTGTTGTTGGGTTTAGCCATTCTACAGGTGCGAAGTGATATCTCATTGTAGTTTAGATTTGCATTTCCCTGATGGTAAGTGCTGATGAACATCTTTTCATGTGTCTCTTGGCCATCTGGATATCTTCTTTGAAGAAATGTCAATTCATGTCTTCTGCCCATTTCTTAATCGGATTATTTGGGTTTTGGCTGTTGAGTTGTGTAAGTTCTTTATATATTTTGGATACTAACCCTTTGTAGGTATTGCCATTTGCAAATAATGTGTTGCTTTTTAAAAGGGTAATTTGATTATGCCTGGATCCAAACTGTTTTCCAAAAAGGCACATAATCAATTTTACAGTGAAAATCAATGAAAAAATTGAAATGCTATATATTCAATTGTGCATTGAAAGCAAGTTTGGGGACATAAAACCACTCCAAAGAGGGAGAAATTTTTATTCTCTATAGTTGCATACTGTGGCAAATCCTAGTGTGTATGAACTTTTGGTTATGTTTACCTTTTTAAGGAGCAGTGCTTTGCTGTGTATGCAAGCTTTAGTCATTGATGTTGAGACCAGATAGGAAGTACGTAGGCAGAAAGTTTCAATGTTTAACAACACCACAGATTCTAAATTCTCAGAGAAGTTTTGGGGTTGTGGTCCTCTCTGAAACTGGTAATACTTATTTGTGAGTCAATTTTAAAAGGATCCAGGCTCTGCTACAATTAGAAGAGAATGAAAAAGTGTTTAAAGCTACCTACTTCCTACTCCTTCAGATTGGGAAAGAGGATCCTGGTACGTTATTTACCGTGCTTGATTTTGTTTTTCATCTCAGTAATAACAGGTGTGATATCTCTTTTAATGGAAAGCTTCTGGTTGGCCAAAAACAAATTTATATAGACTCCTGTCAGTAATGGACCTTGAAGCAATTCTGAAAAACTCCTCTCAAGAGAATAGATCAGGGGTTAGCAAACTTTTTCTATTAGATGCCAGATAGTAAGTATTAGGCCTTGTGAGCCATATGGTCTCTGTGACAACTATTCAAATTTTCCCTTCCAGCACGAAAGCAGTGATAGACAGTACATGTAATTTTTATGTGTCATGATATAGACTTCTTTTGATTTTTTAACCATTTGATAATATAAACCTTACAGACCATACATAAAGAGATTATAGGACAAATTTTGCTCATGGATTACAGTTTGCAAACCTCTGGGATATACCAAATGAATTTTTACTATAATCTTTTCATCCCTTCACACTTCTCATGCCTTATATCCCTTGCCATAAAATGAGACTGAAACCACCAGGTCTTGTCTGAAAGTAAAGTTGGAAACTATTGGATGATCTATAGGTGTTTCCTAATGAATCTAATCAACCTGTCATTTCAAAAGACAATATTGACAGTACCATTATCATAATAGAAGCAGATCAAACAAGGGGTATGAATCAGAATCAGAGACTATAAGGTGCTGGACATTATTTCTAGCATATATGTCCATTACAAGCCCAGCACTGGAGTTGATAGATCAGGGTATGAATAAGGCTATTCTTTTGAAAAAACATGCTGGATAGCTAAAACTAATAAACTGTCCTGGGTAATCAGGTTCAATTTTCTGTTAGTGAAAAGTCTTGGATTTGCATGGAATTATTTTGTTAAGAGATATGGTTATGATCTTTTTTTGTGGGTACAATGGAAAACAAATAAGATCAAATAATTTTTTTCCTGTGATTAAACTATATTCTAGAACTGGTTTGTTTATTCATTAATTTATTCATTCAATAAATATTTATTCAGAGGCACCTGGGTGGCTCATTCGATTAAGTGTCTGGCTTTGGCTCAGGTCCTGATCCCAGGGTCCTGGGATTGAGTCCCACATTAGGCTCCCTACTCAGCTGGGAGTCTGCTTCTCCTTCTTCCTCTGCCCCCCCCGCTTGTGCTCTTTCTCTCTAAAATGAATAAATAAAAATCTTAAAAATAAATAAATAAATAAATAAACAAATAAGTAAATATTTATTGAGAACCCATATGTACCAGGCATTATTATAATCATTTGATATATATGATCTCATTGAGTCCCTTGCATCAATCCCCCCTTTTCAGGTGAATATGATGAAATTTATAGAGGTTAAATGACTTCTCCAAGGTCACCTAGGTGGTATGTGGTAGAACTGTGAATCAAATAACTAATCTGTGACGTGTCCAGTACAAGGTAGTGACGTACTACTGTAAGAACACATATAATATTGGAGTTTTGGAGATAAGACTGATTTAAAGTGAGGCAAGAGTTGGAGTAATGGCAAGTATAGCTCAGTGTTTTGTTAAATGAAAGTCCATACTTCTAAATTATGATCTTCTCTGTGTGTGTGTGTGCGTGTAGTGTTTAGAGCTATAAGCTTTTTCTGACTGGGGTTTAACAATTCTGATACTTAATCCTAAATTCTTGATACCTTTCTTCCATCCTCTTTCATTCCAAATCCAGCTCCCTTTTGAAGACTTGAAGACATCCCCCTAGGGCATGCAGATTTTTTGAAACAGCTGTCTTCATTAGTGGAAGTTTGGTCTATACTTGTCAATGTGAACTCTAAGGATTTGAACTATTCCCAAGGCACAGTCACAGTCAGTTTTGTAATTCTGTGGCACAGCTTGTGATCCCTCACAGTAGATAGAGAGGTCCCTTGGAAAAGAGATGCCAAGTTCCATTATGAAGTATCAGGGTTAGGATTAGCCTTTCTTCATCTTTTCTGGAGGAGTCAGTTCTTTTAAATGGTTATCCTATTGTCCAGTAAAGAAGTTGAACACCCTGGTTTTTTTGACAGTTATGTAGGGTATTTCTCTTGGGTGAATCTGTATAATCCCAGGATGCTTAGCTATGTAAAGCAGGAATTCAAGTGAAAAGAAAAGAATCCCTAATTTGATATTTGGTTTGTAGGCAGTTTAGTTTAGTGATTAGGATCAGAGAACTGTGGAACTAGATTGCCTTAGTTCATATATTAACTCAACTGTAAGCTGTGTGACCTTGGTCAGTTTACTTATCCTGTCTGTGCCTTAGTTTCCACATCAATAAAATTGGTATAATAGTACCTAACTTAAAATATTTTAGTGAAGATTAAGTGAATTAATACTTATAAAACAAAATAGTGTCAGACTTACAATAAGAGCTCTTTAAGGCTTACCTATAATGCTTTCCATGATTACATAAGTTATGTCATTGACTTGATCAAGAGGGAACACTGAGCCTTCACCTTCTCAGAAAGTACAGTTGATAGACTAAATAGCACTGGCCTAGGAGTCAGAACATCCTGATTTGAGTCCTGGTTCTGCCATTTGTAATGTGTATGACTTTGGAAAAAGAAGCTCTGATATGAGACCGTAAATAATGATGGGCTTGAAGAGAAGATCTAGAATAGTAGGGTAAGGAGATAGGGAAGCATCGGTGTTAGACCAAGATAAAACAGAGAACATCATCTTGGTCTATAACATCAATAGCCTTTGGCATTATACCCATTGTCTTTAAGCCTCAGCTCCAATACCTTTTACCTAAGTAACATTTTAGGTAATTCAGTTATCCTCTCATCTCTACAGAACAGATCATAAATAGTGCCTTGTCATGGAATTGTTCAAATGAAAATAATTAATGCTTATAAAACAATCAGAACAAATGATGTTTGCATATAACAAAGGTTCAATACATGTTTATTATTATTATTATTAATTATGATCATCATCATTACCATTATTTTTGGGACTTCATGTTAAAGATGAGGGTACTGAAGTCCAGGAAAGGTGACTTTCCAAAGGTCACAAAGTTAATTAGTAACTGAAGTGCAGATCTCCTGACATCTAAGTTACTATTCCTTCTTTCACAGCAAACTTCCTCTTAACCTCCTGTGTAGATAGAGCTGGGTAATTTTTGAATTATATATATAAAATCTATGAGGAGCAGAACCCCTCCTTTTCTATTTTGGAGGGTATTTCTTGCTAATGGGCAGTTTAGTCTTACTATCTTTCATGCCTGGGTATGGGGGTACTCCATTACCGGCTCATGGACCTATCCATTGATGTTAATTACCATTGGTGACTGTATGCAATAATCTACATGGGATTTGATACTATCTCAACCCTCATTTAAGTGCTCCTACAAGATTATTGCCCTGTGGTTACATCTTTTCCTGAGGATTTCTTGCTCCATTAGTCTTCCCCAAACCAAATGTGTTGGCTATAAATAAAATATGCAGTGTTTCTTAATTAAGAATAAAGTAGCTCTTTGGGGCGCCTGGGTGGCACAGCGGTTAAGCGTCTGCCTTCGGCTCAGGGCGTGATCCCGGTGTTATGGGATCGAGCCCCACATCAGGCTCTTCTGCTATGAGCCTGCTTCTTCCTCTCCCATTCCCCCTGCTTGTGTTCCCTCTCTCACTGGCTGTCTCTATCTCTGTCGAATAAATAAAATAAAATCTTAAAAAAAAGAATAAAGTAGCTCTTAAAACAATAGTACAGTTTGGAGAAACAAAAGTGGGAGCTCTAACCTAGTAGTTCCTTGTGTCAAACAAGGGGAAGTCTATCTAGGTTTGGGCCTTTGAAGAAGAGAATCTTCCTACTCACCTCCCCTTTCATTCCACACAGACCATTCTTTCAATTCCCCTAGATTGTGTCCTGACCCTCTCCCTCCAGAAACCCTACTTTCTTCATAGGAGGGCATATTTTTTATTCTACAGTGTGTTATTGTATTTTGACAACCTGAAAACTTTAGGTTTTTTCCAAATGATTAATGAATTTTCCCTCTGCTTCAGAGGGTGGGAGGGACTGCCTCTAGTCTAGTCAAATCTCTGATTACAGTTCAATCCTCCCAGCCCTAAGAATTAAGCATTAGAGGCAATTTAATCTATCATAACTAAAAATAATATTTTTCCTAGGAGCAGGGCTTTTCCCTGGCTCCTAAAAAAATTAAAAAAAAATAAAACCAGAAAAAATAAAAACAGAAAAGGAGTCTGCCATTATTAGGCTAAGAAACATTTGCCTCTTTTTAAAGTCTGCTTTGAAATACAAGACCTACCATGTCAAGTATTTCTCAAGGTGAAGGTCACTCAATTGGACCAATCTATAGGAATAAAATTATCCCTGCTGGTAAAACATTTAAGTAGGCATCTATGGAATATTTGGACACTGATGTCAAGAATATGCCCACTTAAATCATCCTGTCCTGTGTATACTGAGGCAATTTGATACAAATACTACAACAGCTTGTTCAAAGATTATAGGCTTACTCTGGTTAAATTGTCATTTTACAGCTATTGGATTAATCAGACTAGGTCTACACTAGCAAACTAAAGGTGATAAACTGAGTTAATTATCTGAACTATCCAAGTCAATACATTTCAATTGCTTCCATTTCCTGGACATATCAGGTAAAAGCCTATTTGGGCTTGAATTATTTGGATAAATTTCTCAGGTTAAAATTCCTCTCTGACAATGGAGCCCTAAGGCTTTGAGTCCAGTAAACATTAGTTACAAGCATGATAAAAAAAAAGTGAGTATGGGCCTTGGGACCGCACTACTTTATTAAGCCTCCTTGTAATGCCATGTTGGAATCTCTTAATGGTGAAATGCAGGACCATTTTCTTAGAAAAGTAGAAGATGATGGGTGCACTGAAAAAGATGAGTAGAAGCAAAACCACTTTTTCTCTGGGTAGGAATAAGGAGAACTGACTTTACTAGTCTTACTATCACTTATGATCATTAGCCATGCTATCACCAGACATGGATTGATTTGCTTCCTTCTTTATTCTGTACGTTGCAGTGAAATAACGTATGAGTACAAGACACAGGTAGAACCTGTTGCAGGCAATATGATTAAGTAGATCAGGTGTGCTTTGAGTGCTGTGTTCCTCTATCTCTTATTTTGCTCTTTGTAGTCCCTTCAGGGACATCCAGGAACATTTCACTTGGCTATACTGTGTCCTTTTTCACATCTGTCTATGTGACTCGCTCTAGGGTCTGCTTCTTATTTAGCTAGACATAGGCTATGTTTACCATGTAGCAAAACACACAGAAGGAACATAAAGCATTTGGTTAGGTGTCTGAATATATATTTTGCTGTGCTGTTTCTTGAGTTTGACCTTGTATTTATAACCATATTTAAACCTTAACTAGAAGACATTTTTCAGATAGAGTCTAGAAAGCAATGCTTTGTGAACTTGAATGCGCTTAATGAATCACCCAAGAGGATCTTATTAAAATGAAGAGTTAGATTCATTCTGTGATGGGACCTGAGATTCTGCATTTCTAGCAAGTTTCCAGATGACGCAGAGGTGGGCCACACTGAATATCATAAGTTTCCCATAAAAAGTGTTCTCAAAATGGATCTTCTGAAGCGTAAGATTCTATATAGATGCCTCGGAGGCTCAGAAGGGTGAATGGGTAGCCAAGGACATGATACTCTAGACAGTTCTTCCTTCACTTTTTTTAAAAAAATAAAGATGCTCTACTGGGACACTTGAATGGCTCAGTGGGTTAAGTGTCCAACTCTTGGTTTTGGCTCAGGTCATGATATCAGGGATTGTGAGATTGAGGCACGTTGAGCTCTATGCTCAGTGGGGAATCTGCTTGAATATTCTCTCCCTCTCCCCCCAACTCTCTTTCTCTCTGTCTCAAATAAATAAATAAATCTTTAATACTCTACTTTTATATGTTTAATATACAGTAAACTCTTGAACAACATGGGTTTGAATTGCATGTGTCCACTTATACATGGATTTTTTTTTGATAACTATAGTAGAGTGCTGTAAATATGTTTCTCTTCCTTATGATTTTCTTTTCTGTAGCTTATTTTATTATAAGAATACAGTATGTAATACATAAAACATATAAAATATGTGTTAATTGACTGTTTATGTTATTGGTAAGCCTCTGGTCAACTCTAGGGTAAGAGTCGTTAAGATCTGGGGAGTAAAAGACTTACACAGATTTTTGACTGCATGTGGGGTCAGTGCCTCTAAACCCTGTGTTGTTCAAGGGTCAACTGCAATGGAGTCCTGTATAAGATTTTATTAGATAATAGAATTTGGTTGCTAAAGATATAAAAAAACAACAACAATAAAACACTGGTATCAAGTATTTCACAAGGTAAAGGTAATTCATTTGGACGAATTTATAAGAATAAATTTACCTCTGGCAATGAACTATTAGGTAGGTATAATACCAGTGTGAATATTCCCTTATTAAACTCTTAATTTCCTAGTGGGCCTAGCCAAATGGAAAAGTAGATTTTATAACATGTAAGATATGATTTGGTTATGGTTCTACTGCTAACTAATTTGTTGTTATATGGTAAAGAAGATAGAATTAGATGTCAGGAGATCTACCTTTCAGTTATGGCTCTATATAAATATGCAGATGGACTTAGAACATGTTCTCACCTCCTTAAGTATGTCTTCTCCTTGATAAAGGAAGGAAATGATCCCTACCCTAACAACCCCACAAGATTGTTTGAAGATGGCATAAAATGATAGGTAGACTGTAGACAAAGACAGAAGCACGGAGAGCTGTTAGGAGACTACTGAAGTAATCCAGGAGAGAGATGATGATGGCTTGACTAGCATAGTAGAGATAAAAATGGGGATTAATACTAGTGAATAACCTTAGTGGTACCACTTACTTGGAGCAGAGGAATCACTTAAGGTAGTCTTCCCTGAGTTTCTATTTCATGATAATATGAGATATGATACATTGGTGGTTGTCTTAAGCCAAAAAATGTTGGCATAATTTTGGCCCAATTTATTTTTAAGTAATATATAGCGCTAAGCCACTAAAAGATTCTAAACAGGTCAGATACATGTTAAATACATAAGAAAATTCTCATATCGGTGAAACACTGAAATAACTGTTTAACCAACCCAAAATGACTGGCACATACCAGTCAGTCAAAAAATGAATAAACCCAATGTGTACAGTAGCAATTTAGGTTTTCCTACTTTCTGTGGTGTGTGTGTGTGTGTGTGTGTGTGTGTTTGTGTGAAATGGGGTACCTTGTCAAGATTACTGTGTTGGTAGACAAATAAGTACTCAATAGTTAGAGAAGACCCAACTCTCCATCACCCCTTGGGACTTACCTTTTTCTTACTGGTCACATTGGCAGGAGACTTGGCAGGGAAGATATTTTTTGAGTCATTTTAGTCATCAGCATCTCACTTGTTAGAGATCAAATTCCCACTTCTCTCCAATCTTTGGCATGTGTTGCTAGTGGATTATTCCCTCTGAATTTGCTTGTAGCTTCCTGATAGAGCAGAGAGAATTCGGGAGTTGAGAAAAGTAAAATATTGCCCTATGTGCACAAGTTACTTTCAACCAAATGTCAGTTTTAGCAGTTGCAGTAAACTATGAAATGTAACATCTGAGTATTTGGTGAATGTTTAAATCCCTAAAAGCCCATTGCAACTTGGAATATGAGCCATTAGGGCAAACTTGATCAGAGAGCAATCTCAACATTTTCTCCTCAAAAAATTCCCCTAATACAGATTTATACTCATTATCAGAATATGCATTTAAAAGACCTCCAAAACATATTAATGAACTACAAAATGTACTTAAAAATGTTGAGTCTGGTTTTAAAATCCACAAAATTTAATTTGGACTAGAATTCTAGAACTACTAAATTTTGGAGGGAACACAAAAGTTTGAGTGATATATTTAGTACCTGCTTTTATTGAACTCTCTCGTGTATTGTATTTATAAAATAGCTTTCACTTTGGAAGGAGACATTACCCATGCTTGCCAAAAGGATAGCTCTCTCTCTCCATCCTTCCCCTCCCCTCTCTCATTCCTTCTCTCCTTTCCCTCCCTTCCTCCCTCTCTCCCTTCCTTCTTCCCCCTCGTTTTCTTCTGTCTCTCCTCCTACTCTGTTTCAAAGATAGATCTGTCTCAGAAGAATGAATATTTGTACCCTATATCAATCATTCACTTTTCACTAGCTCAAAGGCATATCTTTGCTGGGAGAGCTTTCATCCTTTCCAGCAGCTGAAATAAAGCAGGCAATGTCACTCCAATTTCTGAGATGAAGGTAAACAGATTTATCCGAAGTGCCAAGTAGAAATGGGTACAAATGGACACAGGGTCAATTTTGCTTGTTTTTCAGCCCAGGTAGTGAGGCAGATTCACATGCCCTCTGCCATAGAAAAAGAAGAGAATTTGTAAAGACAAAGGCAGAGACACTTTTTGAAAGTGGGTTGAAAATAGCAGGATTAATCACGTCTAAATCATAGAGCAGCAGCTAAAACTTTTCTGTCAAACCTGATGCTTTGGTCACCTGATCCAAAACCAATTCAGTAAGAATATTTATGGAGAAAATAATACATCGTGGCTTAATCGTCAGTTGCTTTGGAGTAAGCCAGGCCTGGTTGAATGCTTGATTCAGTCATTAGGTGCTACGTAGCCTTGGTGAAATCACTTTACTATTCTGAGTTCAAGTTTCCTCATCTATGAAATGGGGATAATAATACTACTCACCTCATAAGGTTATGGTGAGGATTCACTGAAATGGTAGTATTAAACATATTGTCTGGTACACAGTAAGTACTCAATAAATAGTAGTTGATTTGCTGTTATTATGATTATAATTTCTTTGTTAAATGTAAAATGCTTGTGTTCATACACATAGATCAGTTCAGGGAAAAAAAAGCACTTGGGTGAATTACGGTAACTGTCTAATAAGAAGTGGAGCACTATTTGTTGAGAACCTATATTGTATGTCATTTTATCATAACAGCAAGAAGGTAAGTGATTTTCCAAGAATATGCACCTAATAAGTGATAATGATTGGGATTAAGACTTTTTTCAATCTAGTTCCAAAGCCTGTTACCTTCATCCCCAGTTATACCTCACAACCAATTATTTTCTATGTATTCATCAAGTTTCTGTTTATTTCTTATCTCTTCATTCAAGCATCCTTGGTCCACAGTGATAAACACTACTACTCCCCTGGCCTCCTATAGTTATTTGTATTTTAATTCATTCTCCCCCATAACCAAAGAAATAAACTACTTATTCCATACAGGGAGGAGCCATACCTTTAATTTCTTTGTGGTTTACATACTATGTGCTCTTGTATATATATTTTTTCACTGTTCTCCAAATCTTTCTTCTGACTTCTTCAGTATCTTCTTTTTTTTAAGATAAAAAAGTCACTCCATTAAGAAAATATCACAATTATAATCAGTGTACACAAAATAACAGTTTCAAAATATATGACAAAATTAGCAGAACTAAAAGATGAAATAGACAGACCTACAATAAGAGTGGGAATATTTAAAACATCTTTTTAATAACTTAATGAACAAGCAGATCAAAAAGTCAAGCTTTACGAAATATCTGCGCAATACTGTGAACAAACTTTACTTACTTGACATATAGAACATGTTACTTTACAGTAATAGAATTCTTATGCTTTTTTATAATTTTTAAATTGAGATATATTTGACATATAGCATTATATTGGTTTCAGGTGTACAACATAATGATTCAATATTCGTATACATTGCAAAATGACCAGCACTGTAAGTCTAGTTACCGTATGTTACCATACAAAGTTAACTTTTAGGACTTACCCTCTTGGCAACTTTCAAGTGTGTTCTACAATATTACCTGACTGTAGTCACCATGCTGTACATTATATCCTTGTGATTTACTTATTTTGTAACTGGGAGTTTGTACCTTCTGACCTCCTTCGCCCATTTTTTTCTATTCCCCAACCTCCTTCCTCTCTGACAACTGGCCATTCTGTTCTCTGGATCTGTGATTTTTTGCTTTGTTTTGTTTGTTTTCTTTTGTTGTATAACTCCCTCAAGGTCTACTCATGTTGCAAATAGCAAGATTTCACTCTTTATATGGCTGAGTAGTATTCCACTGTGGTTTGCTTGTGTGTGTATCATATCTTCTTTACCATTCATTCATCAATTGACATGTAGGTTGTTCCCATATCTTGGCTATTGTAAATAATGCTGTGATGAACATAGGGATGCAGATATATTTTTGAATTAGTGTTTTCATTTTTTTCAGATAAATACTCAGAAGTAAAGTGCTAGATCATATGGTAGTTCTGTTTTTAATTTTTTGAGGTGCCTCCATATTGTTTTCCACAGCAGCTGTACTAATTTATATTCCCAACAACAGTGCATGAATGTCCCCTATTCTGCATGTTTTTGCCAACAATTGTTATTTGTCTTTTTGATAATAGCCATTTTAATGGGTGTGAGGAAATATCTCAATATAGTTTTGATTTGCATCTCTCTGATGATGAGTGATGGTGAGCATCTTTTCATGTGTCTGTTGGCCATCTATATCTCTTCATTGAAAAAAAACTGTCTACTCAGATCCTGTGCTCATTTTTTAATAGAGTTGGTTTTATGTGTGTGTGTGTGGTTACTGGGTTGTGTGTGTGTGTGTGTGTGTGTGTGTTTATTTTCTTCTTTTTTTTGCTATTGAGTTGTATAAGTTCTTTATATATTTTGGTTATTAACCCCTTATTGGATATATTTTCTCCCATTTGTAGGTCATCTTTTCATTTTGTTGATAGTTTCCTTTAGCGTGCAAGAGCTTCTTAGTTTGATGTAGTCCCACTTGTTTGTTTTTGCTTTTGTTGTCTTTGCTTTTGGAGTCAGATCCAGAAAATCATTGCCAAGACTAATGTCAAGTGGCTTACTCCCTGTTTTCTGCTAGGACTTTTATGGTTTCATATGTTACATTCAAGTCTTCCATTTATTTTGAGTTAATGTTCATATATGGTGGAAGATAGTGGTATGGTTTCATTCTTTTGCATGTGACTGTTCAGTTTTCCCAACACCATTTATTAAAGAGACCATCCTTTCCCAAATGGATAGTCTTGCCTTCCTTGTCATAAATTAATTCAACACATATACGTAGGTTTATGTCTGGGTTGTCTGTCCTGTTCCATTTTTTTAAAGTTTTTTTATTATATTATGTTAGTCACCATACAGTACATCCCTGGTTTTTGATGTAAAGTTCGATGATTCATTAGTTGCATATAACCCAGTGTACCATGCAATATGTGCTCTCCTTACTACCCATCACCAGCCTATCCCGTTCCCCCACCCCCCTCCCCTCTGAAGCCCTCAGTTTGTTACTCAGAGTCCATAGTCCCTCATGCTTCATTCCCCCTTCTGATTGCCCCCCTTTCTTTATCCCTTTCTTCCCCTACCGATCTTCCTAGT
>NC_048238.1:91329469-91334797 GCF_002007445.2 Ailuropoda melanoleuca | reverse complement strand
TTTTTTTAAAAAAAACTATTTGGCCCATAAAAAGCTAAACACATGATCTTGGCTTTTTATTCATCTTTTTATTGCTGTGGAGGAAAAGGAAGTAAACCAGTGCTTTGAGTGATAACAATGACGATGGGGAACAATTAACCCTATTTGTTTATGGTGGCAGCCAAGCTCTGGTCCATTTCTCTTCTTTGGAGGTTAGTGGCAGATCCTTTCAAGCCTGCCTGGAAACAAAGGAGCAGCATCTTTGGTCTGGATAGAAACCTCGAGGGAGCTGCTGAGTCCAAAGTAGGGGGGAAAGGGGTGTCTAGGAATATTTTTCTCTTATACCTGACTTTGTCTAAATTTGCTCAGTTTCTTATGGGATCTTTTAAGCTTAAAATGAGTGATTCCAGTAGATCCCCACAAATTTGGGTAAGCCAAACATGTTGGTCAAGCCAATGACTTTTGGAAGCTTGTCATGAGAGATCAGGCTTGCTAAGCTTATATCTTGCTTTGAGGTTGATAGTCTTTTTTAGATAGGTGTTGGCAAATGGTTAAGGAAAAACAAAATTCCCAACTCCCAAAATTCTAGTCTTTTTAAAAGTGCAATGAAAACATAGTTTTCTGGGGTTGGAGGGAACAAAATATACTGTAGGCATGCTGTCCAAACAGTCAGGGTCAGTGATCTCTCTTTTTGTGCCTCTTCGTCCCTTCCTGATTCTATGTTGGAACAGAGAAGAAAGAAAATAAACGATTTTTTTAAAGGGCACATTTGAACAGTATGCACTGCTTTAGTGAGAAAGTGAAAAGCATAGCCTGAGGCTATTTTCTGAGTTCAGTGGGGATTCCAGATGAAATTAGCAACTCAGTCTGATTTTCTAGGAATATACCAATGCCTAAACGTAGAGCCATCTGTTGACATGATCATCTTTAACCTTAATACATAGGCTCATTTTTCTTGCCCTTTTTCTTATTTTCTGTATTCTAGTATAATTATCAGTAATCTATTGTTGTTCATATCAAGTCATACCTACATCTTCTTTCACCATTTTTTTTTTGTTCAACATTCATCTATTAAGAGCCTACTTTGTGTCAATCTCCTATTTTGGCACGAAGGACAAAAAATATCAGTAAGACCTGGTCCTTGCTCTCAAGGAGCTTATGTTCTAGTGATATTTCAATTATTCTCTAAAATAATCTAGGACAAAAACCATGATGTCTGCCTCTTCATATCTACATAAAAGTAGAAACACAAGATATGGTGAGGTAAGATTTATTGAATTAAATTTCATTGAATTTTGACTGAAAAATAGTTTTCTAGGTTGACTCCTTAGTAGGCAATGCAGTACATGAGAAAATGTCAGTAGTCTGGGATTGCATCAAGTTTTACTGTTCGAAGAAACATCCCAAACACCTTTTAATGCAGATGGATACAAGATATATATTTTTATTGGTAAGAAATTATCAAGTAGGTCTAGCAAGATGTGCCTGGGCAACTTTACCTTTCTAGCAGTGGCTCATTATTATTCTGTTTAAATCTTTTTATCCACATTTGTGTACACAGCCCTATTACTTTGTGTGTGAAATCTCAGAGAGGAATGATCGGTTTTTCCTAGTCTATTTTTTTTCTAATCTGAATTGTCCTGTCTCCAGAGAAGACTGGGTAGTCACATAGGTACTCTAGTTTCCCACTGTTTACATACCCAGTGACAAATTGAATTGCTTGTTACTGTGGGACGCACAGCAGTTAGTCCTTTACAGACTCTCCAAAGCATAACGTAACTTTTCACAGCCTTAATTTATTAAGTGAAACCACTTGTCAAGGCAACACTGACCAAACCAAGAGTTCATACTTTGGTTTTTGGCAAATTAAAGATCCCAAGGAAAACAGAACAATCTAGGGATTCAGAAGTATACTTTTAGTAAAGATGAAATGGGTCACATAAAATCTACCTACTGCCTAAGCAACTGGAATGTTTCATAAATTTCCCTACAAAATTCTGAATTGCCTTCTTCCTTCTTCCTAAGCCCTCTGGCAAGGGTGATAAACCTGTGAGCAAAAAAGCATTTTTTAAGGAAGTAGTAGTTTAATTCCACCCATTAGGAAAGGACTGAGCTCATATCCAATGCAAGCAGGATGCAGCACTAATGTACATCAAGTTATCTTTTCTTTCTTTCTGCAGGTATCCAACCATATATGTTATTTGAGTCCCGTTAGCAAGTTTTTTGAAAAGCTTGTTTTGAATTGATGGACTTGAACAGTATCAATTTGTTACATAGACACTTCTTGCACACCCACAAAAAGATAGTTCTTTGCAGATACATTGTCTCCTCTTTCCTGAGGACCTGCTTTTCTCTTGTATTTTTCAGATGAGATGAAAGGAATGGAAAAATTTAGGCCTGAATGGAAGGTCAAAATTGATTGATTGGCTGAAAACTAGCTTTGGATGTACAGATTAGATGGTAGATCTCTCTGAAAGCATCATTTCACTCACACACACACACACACACACTGAAAGATAAAAAAATTCTAGGAAAATATTTTTAAATAGTATATATAATTTTATTTTGTACTTGTATAATAGAGACACTTTAGAAAATGTATTTGTATATCTCTTTTCTAAAATATTCTTGTTCACTTAGCATATTAGAGTACTTTAATACTGGTTTAGAAATTATTGTTTTGGCATCCAGGAAGATTGTGAGAAACTTATGGCTGTGAAAACTTATATATGTATGTATACATGTATGTAATACGTACAAAAACATGTACTATATATAAATTTTTAAATCTATTTAATTCAGTGTCTGACAATAATAACTGAATGCAAAATTTTATGTGTGACCAAAAATTAGACAAGTATGTTGATCATTGTATTCTGAAACAGCTAAGTTTAATGGCCTCTATGGGGGAAAACAAACAAATAAATAAACAAACAAACCCTAAAAACAAAAATGAATGAGGTCAGTTAATCTGATAGAACCATGTAACTATTGTGGATTTCAAGTGAGAAAAATAGGATATAATTCAACTTTGGCAAAACCTATAGTTGCTGAAATAGATATGAAAATAATTATATTCGTTCAACAGCCCAATGTAATTTTTTTTTTCTGATGTAATTTTGTGACATAACTCCCCTGTTAAAGCGCCTCAGTAATTGCAGGTCAAACATCTCAAAGGTAAGCTCATCCTTGTCACTGAAAAAGATGATAGTGACAATCCAATATGGATCATCTGGGTAGGAGACCTCAACCTCTAGGCAACCAAGAGTGAAAGTGAACCTAGCTTGAATTGATTAGGCTGTCATGACTTTGTGATGATAAATGGGAGTCTACCAAGTAAACCATGGGGCAAAGATAATAATGATCAAGTGTACTGCTAAGTGTAGAGGATATTTCTGAGTAAGTGCATATTCTCACAATCTTTTTTTATTAACTTTCTGGAAGATAATTTATTTTTTCCCAGTTTTATTGAGATATAATTGACATATAACATTGTATAAGTTTAAGATATACAGCATGATGTCTTGATACACATATATATTGTAAAATAATCACCTCACATTTAGTTAACGTCTATTACCTCAAATAATTACAAATTTTTTTTCCTTCTGATGAGAACTTTTAGGATTTACTCTTAACAACTTTCAAATATGTCATATAGCATTATCAGCCATAGCCATCAGGTTGTACATTATATCCCCAGTGCTTATTTATCTTATAACCGGATGTTTGTACATTGTGACCATCTTTACTCAATTCCCCTACCCTCCACCCCCTGCTTCTGGCAACCACAAATCTAATCTCATTCTCTATGAGTGTGATTTTTAAAGATTCTATGTATAAGTGAGATCATACAGTATTTGTTTTTCTCTGACTTATTTTATTTAGCATAATGTCCTCAAAGTCTATCCATGTTTTTTCAAATGGCAGGATTTCATTTTTTATGGCTGAATTGTATTCCATTGTTTTATTTATCCATTCATCTTTATCCATGGGCAGTTAGATTATTCCCTGTCTCAGCTATTGTGAAGAATACTGCAATGAACATGGCGGTACAAATACTTCTTTGACAGTGATTTTCTTTCTTTCAGATATATACCCAGAAGAGAAATTACCAGCTAATATAATAGTTCTATTTTTAATTTTTGAGGAACTGTCATACTGTTTTCCATACTGGCTGCACCAATTTTCATTTCCACCATCAGTACACAAGGGTTCCCTTTTCTTCACATCCTTGCCAGGATTTGTTATCTCTTCTCTTTTTGGATTATAGCCGCTCTAAATGGCATGAGGTGATATCTCATTGTGGTTTGATTTGATTCTCTATTGATTAGTGATGTTGAGCACATTTTCATATACTTGTTGGCCATTTGAATAACTTCTTTGGAAAAATGTCTTTTCATGTCTTTTGCCCATTTTTAAGTAGATTATTTGTTTTTTGCTATTGAGTTGTGTGAGTTCTTTATGTGTTTTGGATATTAATCCCTTATCAGATATATGATTTGCAAATGTTTTATTTCATTGGTTGCCTCTAAATCCTATGTCCTCATTTCAACTAACTTCTTTTTCTCTGCCAAAAATATATTTTTGTGAGCCTCACTGATTATTGCAAAAATGTGTTGACTCAAGAACTCATGGTTGAAAGGATTGTTTAATAGTATAATGTTTTAACAGTGTAATATATGTAATTGTACTACATATATTGATACCTGCTCACAGATAAAAACTAGTTATTTTATTTCAGAAATTTGGAAAATCATGATATGCAAACCATGCCTCTTAGTATGAGAAGATGTTCCTTAGGTGTCTCTGATCATTCCTTTTGCACATGAGTGCTTATGTACATTTATTTTATATGACATTGTATATGTTTCTTAGTACTATTTTACTGGTTTTATTTGACCATAGTTTTCTTCTTCATCTAGATTTTTAAGTCCTTGAAATCAGAAGTGTATTTTCTATTTTCCCTGAATGCCTTACAAAGATTAAATTAAAGAAGGAAGAGAGAGGGAAGAAGTTACTGCTGAATTACAATGTGCCAGGCAAACAGGAGTGAGGATGGAGGAGAGGTGGTGGTAAAAGGTACATTTACTTGAAGGTGTGAGATAATTTTAACACATCTACCTCACTTTCTTTCTGGGCCAGAGTTCAACTAAACTGATTTGGCTTCTTTCTGGAAAAGATTACCAGTTATGGACTCAAGGCTTTTAATGTACATTAGGAAGTATAAAATAGGGCAGAGAACAAATCATCTCCGTCTAGGGTTAGAATTTAAATCTGCTCTATGACCCAGCCATTGCACTACTGGGTGTTTACCCCAAAGATACAGACGTAGTAAAGAGAAGGGCC
>NC_048238.1:91312356-91329369 GCF_002007445.2 Ailuropoda melanoleuca | reverse complement strand
AAAAAAAAAAGAATTTAAATCTGCTCATTAATGCTGATTTTGTGTGTGTGTGTCCTTTAACCTAATGGACTTTGAATGTTGTCTGATTACTTAGCCATTTATGACCTGCCTGCTGCTCCCCACCTTAGCAAACCTCTCTGAACATAACCTCTTAACTGCCTGCCTAGATGGGTCTCTTACTTATTTAATGGAACATATAGTGCTGGTACCTCCTGACCAGCCACATATTTTTGTCACCCATACTCCAAGTAACAGAAGATAAAATGTTCAATTGCACATCTTGTGTTACTCTATATATACAAAAATTAATTTCTGGTTTGGAAATTACCAATGTAGATTGGGGGAGGTTGCATGATTATAACAATATTTACTTTATAAGATGAATAGGACTATTAAAGGAGTGACTCCATACACAAGGCTTGGCACATGATAATAAGTACACAATGAACACTAGTTTAGTTTTTGTAAATTTTTTTTCTAAATTCCTCATCTGTTTTTCCCTAAGATCAGAAACATTTAAAGTACTCTGATGATAGTCTCACACACACACACACACACACACACACACACACTACTTTGAAGATCATTCTTTTCCCTACATTTGTATAACTAAAAACTGTGCTGCAGTGGTCAGAACTGAAATATCTGTGCTTGATTCTTAAAACATCAGTGGTGATGTGGACAGACCTTTTCATAAATTGCCTCATATCATTTAGGTTGTGTGCTTATTGACTAATACTGTAGTTAGTTTTGACAAAGGTAGTATCAAAGCCATAATGACTGAGTACAAGATAACTCATAGTTTTCTCATCAATTATTCAGTGCGATCTCAACCTTGATAAATGGAACAAATGAATGAAGTGCTCTTTAAACAGGTGAGATACAACATGACAAATCCTGTAGATCAGAACTGATAGTCCAAGAAGCCATTTTTGATATTTGGTGGTGATTTTTCATTTTGAAAATTGGGCAAAAGGGAGCACAATGGGTGATCAGAATAGAGCTTTCCATCTGTGACTTATGACTATTGTCACTTAAATGGTCTATATATTACATTAACCTGTTACAGGCCCATGGCATCTAATGCAAAGAAGATGTCATGCAAATAATTTATGGCCTATTGTATTGGTAATGAAGTGTCTTGCACGTACACTTTTTCCAACTTGCAGATTGAAACAGATGCTTTCAGAGCCAAGGCTTCCATACAGTCAACCACTTAATACAAGCCAATATTTTTCAGTTAGTTATGTGAATTTCGTATTCACATCGGAACACTGGTGAGGATGAAATTTTGGTCCATTTGATAAATTTTGTAATATTCTTTAGCATTGTGACTGTATCTGTTAATCTTTCTTTTTTATAATAATATTTTTATTATATTATGTTAGTCACCATACAGTACATCTCTGGTTTTTTTTAATGTTTTTTTATTATATTATGTTAGTCACCATACAGTACATCCCTGGTTTCTGATGTAAAGTTCGATGATTCATTAGTTGCGTATAACACCCAGTGCACCATGCAATACATGCCCTCCTTACTACCCATCGCCAGTCCATCCCATTCCCCTACCCCCCCTCCCCTCTGAAGCCCTCAGTTTGTTTCTCAGAGTCCAGAGTCCATAGTTAATCTTTCTAACCTTTTTTTCCCTGTCTTAGATGTTTAAAGAAAAAAATATTTCAGTTGATATGGTTTTATGCATAATATTAAGGTAGAAATACTTCTAGGGTTCTATCTACACAAAACAAACAAAATGAGTCTGCCCACCAGCCCTCCTTCCTTTCAAATTCAGGATATACTTCTGATGGAAATATGCTGGAACAGCTTTAAAGTAGAGTAAAATGGTCATTCTCCTTTCCCTTTAATGATCAGCTTTAAGGCAGCTGGGCATCTCCCATCCATCTTAACCTCCTTTAATAATCCACAGTTCTATTGTCCACAAGGTTTTCAAAACATCCTTTAATCCTTTATATTTTTAATGTACACCGTGTGTTCATTCCCTGTTGTATAAACTAAAAGAGCAACTAGATACTATGGAGATTGAACAAGTAGGTTTATGTACAGGGAAGACATATAATCAGCTCCTTATGGTATATATTTTGTACTCTATTTGCACTGTCTAAAGGATGTGTATTCGCCTGCTAGTTAGCTGTGATTTTGATCAGTATGGAGAACTGAACCAGATAGTTCATTTAAATCCAGGTTACCTTTTGCAGTTACTGAATAAGTAGGGGTTGGGAATGATTCATGAAGTGTATAGGCTCAGTGCATCCTATGCATAGAAATTGTACTAGAGTTGATTTAAAAAAAAGGAGAGAAGTTGCATGCTCCTTTTGGTATTGGGGCAGATGTTTGTACACTTGGACAATACCACAAGAGTGAGAAGGGAAATCAGTGTCAAGGTCAGACAGAGCAACAATGATTACAGCTTTTTGAGCTAGGGTAGAAAGTGAGATAGGTTGAAAATAATTCTCATAAGCAAATAATCTAGAAATTCCTTTAGAAGGCCCAGACTGGGCTCTGCTTCTGGCATCTGTTGACCATACTCATACAAACAACTAGGTGTTATTTGTGAAACCAACTAAAATATGACGATCATTAAATAGCGTTTATGTTCAACTATATTTCTAAGTTACCTTATCAAAGTGCTTTCATATATTACATCTGACTTTATTTGTAAAAAGAAATAAGTGTTTTTCCACAATGGGATTGTATAATCCTAGCAGTTAATATCAATCTAAGTATATTTTTATGAAAACGCATTTTTTTTAAATTTTTTTATTATATTATGTTAGTCACCATACAGTACATCTCTGGTTTCTGGTGTAAAGTTCGATGATTCATTAGTTGCGTATAACACCCAGTGCACCATGCAATACATGCCATACTTACTACCCATCACCAGTCTATCCCATTCCCCTACCCCCCTCCCCTCTAAAGCCCTCAGTTTGTTTCTCATAGTCCATAGTCTCTCATGCTTCATTCCCCCTTCTGATTACCCCCCTTTCTTTATCCCTTTCTTCCCCTACCGATCTTCCTAGTTCTTATGTTCCATAGATGAGAGAAATCATATGCTAACTGTCTTTCTCTGCTTGACTTATTTCACTTAGCATTATCTCCTCCAGTGCCGTCCATGTTGCAGCAAATGTTGAGAACTTGTTCTTGCAAAAATGCATTTTTAAGAGTAAAATTTCCATTCAGAGTCAACTCTGCCTTTTGGCAGTGAAATGGTTTCGGGTATAGAACCATGAGGTACAGAATTGTTATCTCCTTCCTGACCACATACAATGATCTTTTGAGTATACATGAGATGAAACTAGCTCTATAGTCTGAGTTCATTTGGGGTTCAACAAGCAAAGAAAAAGATAAATGTACAAAGAATAGGTTCTTCTCTTGACAAGTGGCACATGTGGGATTTAGGGTTTGGTAAAGAGACTTCTTTTCAAGCCATGGCATAGTTAGTGAATTAAAATGATTGTGGCACCTGGGTGGCTCATTTGGTTAAGCGTCTGCCTTTGGCTCAGGTCATGATCCCAGGGTTCTGGGATCTAGCCCCGCATTGGGCTCTCTGCTCAGCCAGGAGACTGCTCCTCCCTCTCCTGCTGCTTTCCTTATTTGTACTCTCTCTCTGTCAAATAAATAAATAAAATATTAAAAAAAAATATCTGTTGTAAGTTGGAAGATTTCTTTGTTAGCATGTACCCTCTTCTTCACTTATGAAAAAGANCTTTCCTTATTTGTACTCTCTCTCTGTCAAATAAATAAATAAAATATTAAAAAAAATATCTGTTGTAAGTTGGAAGATTTCTTTGTTAGCATGTACCCTCTTCTTCACTTATGAAAAAGATGACCAAACTCTGTTCACACTAGCAAGCTATATTATGTCTAATATAGTTTATCTCACATATAGTGCTGGGCTCAACTCCAACACTGCTTATATCATAAACAATATTGATTACAATTATAAAATTCATTGGTGTACGATAGAATGAACAACAGACTGGGATTTAGGGAACCTAACTGCACTGGTCCTAATTGCACCTCCAGATGCCTGTGTGACTGTAAGTTTATCATTTAACCTTTCTAGGGATCTGTTTCTCTTACCTCTAAAATGGGGAGTGGAAATATTGGTCCAGATGAGTAACTTTAAAAGTGGCTTGTTTATATGTGTGTGTATTCATGTATACATTTTCTCACCATAAATATATCTCCAAACAAAATCTTATATAGAACGCCCACATATAGAACAGATTAAAATAGAGCTGTTCTGCTTGAAGCTATCTCCATTTCATCAAACCTGTCCCAACTATGTATCGGCCCTTAGGCTCGTTGGAACATAGTTTAAAAACCACTAGTTAGGATCTAAAGCTCCTCCTCACTCTGATCTTTCATGATTCCTAGACTTGGCAGTGTTGAGGCAATAGGTCCAAATGACCCAATTAAGGTGAACCTTATCTTTATTCAGCAGGATGAGAGAAACCATTGACTTATTTAGCAGTGCCTAACATGGGGAAGATTCATCCCAAGTATTTATTGTGGTACACACTCAGTGTCAGATGTGGTGAATTAATTGTTGCAGCCCTATTTAAAAAATGATCAGAGCTCTATGTTTAATCAGCCACACACTGTGCTAAAAATGAATTTGTTCTGTTAAGTAGGGGCATCAAGAAATAAAGTCTATCCCAGAGGAAGACAGCTGGAAAAGTTACTAAATTACTAATGTATGTGTATGTGTATAATATGCGGTGGTGGAGATGCTTGAAGTTTTTACTGCAGTGAGTTTGCAGTGACCACATTACTTATAAGTGGCAGCACTAGGCATAAGTTATGCTGGTCTTCCCAAGTAAGTGGCAATAAAAACTTTATAGCACCCCACACTATCATCACATATTTTATTTAAACCACTTATTTTTTTTATTTTATCTCTTTTAATTCATCTCTATTTTTTTCTTTCTTCCTTATGTTACTCAACAAAGAAATATGGCCTTTTTGGAGTGGGTGGGGTCAAAAGCATTCAAAAAAGACAGTGTGGAATCAATTTATATTCCAATTAGAAATTTATGCATTGGTGTGTGAAGCCCATAGTTTATCTTCTGATGGCTGTGGTCAAATATGGATTAGGAAGGATAAATTATACACAATAATTTATGAGAATAAACGGGAAAGGCATTTAGAATACTGAAATGGGTATAAAGCTATTACATATTGTTAACTGTTTTCAGTAGCTCTGCTAGGTCAGTGTGCTCTTTATAGTAGGCTTGGTGAATATACATAATCCAGCCCTCTGACATAGACAATAACTTTGGCTTTGCTTTTAGATTGAATTAATATTGGAATAAAAGCTTCATTGGAGTAGGTATCTTGTATGTAACTCACCACTGTATCCCTAGTGCTTGGAAGACTACCTGGTACATAATAGGTTCTCAGTATTTTTTTAATGAATGAATGATGCAATCCTTATTTTTAACAAGGAAATGCACATTTTTAGTCTGTATCACTGAGTGGGGGGAAAAGGTTTATCAGATTCTTGGATTCAAGCAAGTTTTATCAGACTCTTGCTTGAATCCTTACTAAGCACTTTCTGAACATTTTAACCTTCTGAAAAACGTAAAAGTCAGAAGCTTAAAATATATGTAGGGTGGAAAGCCTGAGTCTGGATGGCAGTGAAATATACCACAGTGGAAAGTTACAATACCTGACAAGCAGACACATCCATTTGGGTAGACTGGATGCTTGAGGATAAATCTAGTTTTCCATGATGGAATAAACTTTAGCAGAGTATCCTGATAGTAAAATAAAAAAGCTGTGAGTATCACTCCAGGAAGACCATCAGTATTAAATGAAGTAACCTAAATGGGAAAAACAAACATACAATAACAAAATAGTGATGGAAAACAATTAGTTTCTGTCCTAGGGTCATTATTAATTCATTTATTTTCAGTTAAGGATTTATGAGTGCCACAGTATATATACACACATATATATATTAGTCCTCAGTAGAGACACTGTCTCACATTATCTGGACATTTAATTTTTACCTGATTGAACTTTCATGTCCCTAGCTTTATCTGAATTTCTGATCTCAACCCATCACCTTCTCTGATGTTAATGTTTTGTGCTATTCTTCAAGCTTCTCTAAGTATTTTAAACTTCCACTCATCTATTCAGTGAGTCAAAAAAATTGTTTAATGGTGTATATTACTAGACATTGAAATTATAGTGAAAAAAACAGACACAGCCCCAACTATCCTAGAGCATACAGTCTAGTCTTTCTTATTCCCCATGCCCAGGCATGAAACACTGTCATGACTTTTTCATATAAAAGTACTTTTCTTCCATCTCTCAACAATGCATTTGTATCTACTCAGCATGGATTCCCTTCCAATTTCTCAGTATTCATTTGCTTTTTTACATAAGCTAAGTTTGTAGAAAAAAAAAGGATGTGATGGTTAGTTTTATGTGTCAATCAGACTGGGCAGCAGGGTGGCCAGATATTTGGTCAAACTTTAATCTGGATATTTCTTTGAGGGTATTTTTGGATGCCATTAGCATTTAAATCAGTAAACTGAATAAAGCAGATTACACTCATCCAATAAGTTGAAGGCCTGAACAGAACAGAAAGGCTGACCTTCCCCCATATAAGAGAGAATTCTTGCTGCCTGATGGCCTTAACACTGGAATATTGGTTTTTTCCTGCCTTTGGACTTAAGTTAAAACATCAGCTATTTGTGGATTTCAAGCCGGCTTGCCTTTGGACTCAGACTGCAACTAAATCATCATCTTTTTGGGTTGCTAGTGCTTATCCTGTAGATCTTGGGACTTGCCAGCCTTCACAATCATGGGAGCCAATTCCTTGGAGAATCCTGATTAATATAAAGAGATTCTGGGAAGAAATACCACAGGTCTTCTTCCATAATCATACTTCCCAAGTACAAAGGTAGCCTTGGTACAATGTATAAGAACATAAATCAAGCCAATACTCTACCTTCCTGACTGTTATCAGACTTTATTCATATGGTTTCTTACCAAATTAGGGTAATGACTTTACCTAACTAATCAAATAGCTTAGTTGAGCTAATCATGCCCCATCACGTGAAATATTTATACCATGATTTGGACCTCCAAACTAATCATTCTGAGACTTTAAATTTATTAGTGATCTCAGACACTGATCCAACTCAGCAAAGAAGATTCTTTTCGGCCCTAATACCCTTCCCATAGACCTTCATATGAGTGGGGCTATCCCAGTTGACTGCCCGTACCACTAACCAATATCAGTTAGACCTTGAACATATTTCCAAATTATGGCAAAGAATAATATCATACATATATATTTGTGTTAAAAGTAATCTGTACTTAAGACCGTTGAATCTCAGCATTAGTAAAATTCATTTTTTTCTTCTATTTTTGTTTTGGTCTGCATACAGGCCAACTCACATTTCATGTTGCAGTTTAGCCATGAAACAGCAAGACTATCATGCAGTGAAATCTGTAAAGTATTGTTTCTACAAATTGTCAGAATATATTTAACTGAGTTGATTAAAATATGACTGATACATGAATATATAAAATATGCTGAGTTTGTAATATCTCTTTCTTGTCTCCTCTGCACCCATCTTTCTTTTTTTTTTTTTAAGATTTTATTTATTTATTCGACAGAGATAGAGACAGCCAGCGAGAGAGGGAACACAAGCAGGGGGAGTGGGAGAGGAAGAAGCAGGCTCATAGCGTAAGAGCCTGATGTGGGGCTCGATTCCATAACGCCGGGATCACGCCCTGAGCCGAAGGCAGACGCTTAACCGCTGTGCCACCCAGGCGCCCCGTGCACCCATCTTTCTACTCCCAAAGGAAGTAACTTTCCTTGGGTCATGATGATTTAGTTAAAAATTATTGTACTAAGAAGGCATTAAACTGGATACAAAAGTGATAACATTAGCTCTTCCAGGCTATTGCACATCCTATTTCTACTTTTAATGATTCGTATGTTTTCCAAACTTTTATATAATTAATATTACTTAATAGGTATGGAAATGTTCATAGGACATTCATCCAAGGGGATGAAATATTTTTTAATGGCTGCAATATAAAACTTTAAGCAAATGAGTTTCTCAGATGATACTGTTCTATGTGTCAAAGTAGATATTTTCAAATTGTACACATTAAAATTTCAACTGCAGGTTTTACCTTTAATGTATGCTTCACTAGCTGCTGGGGGCTGGGAAAAAATCATTACTAATTGATATGCTTTAATGACCTGAGAGCTTTCAAAGTTGGATGAACCCAAGAGAAATGCTAAGAGGTAGATATTTGATTTTAATTACGTCTAGTACATGCTAGAAGTAGACCCATTGTGACAGTTATATCATTGTCAAATTGCTTGACTTCAGGTATTCTACTAGTTTGACACTATTAACAAATACTACCTTACTGAATTCATGAAAAGAAAAGTGGGATAAAGGATAAGGGCAGAGAAAAATAGGGCTCCATGATCTTTACTTGCTATAGAAATTGCTGAATTAGAGGAAAAAGAGGGTAAAAAAATAAAACCTTAACTTGGTAAATGATTAATTGACTTTATCCTTATTTTCTTTTATGGCCTTCATATTACAAACTTGAAAATGAGAATAGGAGAGATAAATTGTTTGTTACCAAACTCCTCTTAGAGAATCGAATCTGTTTAGCATTTCCTGGGTAATTTAGACTTCTGTGAGAATTATTTCTGGAATCTGGGTTAATATCTGCTTTTCCAAAACTGAAAACCACGGTGACACTTGTCTGGATGCATTTTTTTTCTACCTACACTGATAGGCTTTTATTTTGGTTTTCTTAAAAGAGTAAAAGAGTAGGGGACCTGGATGGCTCAGTCAGTTAAATGTCTGAGTCTTGATTTTTGCTCATGTCATGATCTCAGGGTCATGAGATCAAACTCTGAGTTGGGCTCCGCACTGGACATGGAGCCTGCTTAAGATTCTCTTTCCCTCTCCCTCTGCTCCTTCCCCCCTCTATAAAAAGAGTAGAAGAGTAGACTTTATTAACTTTCTCTGACTTGTGATGTAGGGAGAATGGAATTTGTTTTGGAAGAAAATTAAAAGCTAGATGTTAGGTCTTCATTTCTTATGAAAACCATTCCGTTACTTTCTAAATATACTACATATTGAACAGGAGGACTTCTGGACCTTTTCCTGGTACAATCCTGTTTCTAGAAGAAGACAGAGTTACTTCAGATTCATCATCTGAGTACGCTGTAGATGTGAAGCCACATTAGAGTCTGAACACTTCCAGATCTATGTCTCATGACCATCAAATATGAGAGCTCAAAGGGACCCATTTAATACTTTAATCCAACCTTCAAGCACTGGATAAGTTTTGGATCTACAATTGGTCATAATTGAGATTCTTAAAGTCTTTCATGATTAGCATCAATTTAATAATGCATAGTCATTGGCCTCCAAAAGATAAGGCTTTCAATATTTTAAGACCTAGAACCACAGTAATGAACAAATCAAGTACTCTATCATTGATTAATTCAATAAATAATTATTGAACAATGTGAAAGTCACTATCCTTAAACGCTTTTGTATATGATACTGTTTTTGTTCACGAGGATGGTTACAGTGTGGTATGAAGAATAATGCATGTACACAGAAATTTAAAAAAATGAACAGTGTGGTGAATATCATAGTCATAAAGGTGTGATGGTCATATAATATATTGTCTGAACTGGAATGCTTTTGAGAATGATAGGAGCACTATTAATCAATATATAGATGTAAACCATGTACTTACTCAGCAAATGAGTGATATTTGCAAAATTCTCTCAGAGTTCATAGATGGTCAAGATCTCTTCAAGCTAAAATAATTATGGAAGTCTTTGTGGAGGATATAACATTTGAGCTGAAATTTGAAGGATAAATATGACATGATCTTGATAGATAGCTGTAGGAGGAGGACATTCTAAGATGTGAGATTACTATGAACAAAATCCTGGAGGTAGAGATGAGTGCTTGAAGAAAAGCAAGCAGTATACCTTGAATTAAAATAAAACAATGATAGTAATTAGAATATGAAACTGAAGTGGTTGGTAAGGGATAGAAATATATGGGCCCCATAGCTTTGAATTTCACGATCAGGAATTTAGACTTTATTTCAGTAGGCATTGTGGCCTATTGTAAAGGCAGCTGTTTTACTTGAAAGGTCAGTGATCATTATTGCCTTAGCCATTTACAATTGGCTGTATTTTTTAATTAGTCTTAGCAGGAATCAAGATCTTAAAGAAAACCAACATGAAATGCGCCTATTTGATAGGTAGGAGATGGTCCTGTTGGGACATTTAGTGCAAGGTTCATCACCATGGGGTGGAGAGCATGGGAATACACTGCCATGGAGCTACACTGCATGTTGTCAGGAACAAATGTATAAAGTGTATCATCAATCATTGCTATTATTTCTAAACTTTTTATTGGCTGTATGAGCAGGCATGCTTTCATTATGCATCTTATTTGCTTTTACCATTTCATGTCTTGTGTTTTGTTGAGTCAGATTTTGCTTTTCTTTCTCTCAAAATCGACTTTTGTTTGGTATGAAAAAATATAGCCAATCTTTTTTTATTAAGTTTTTATTTAAATTCCAGTTAGTCAACATACAGTATAATGAGTTTCAGGTGTAGAATTTAGTGATTCAACACTTGCATACAATACCCCCATGTTCATCACAAGTGCTCTCCTTACCTTTTAAAAAAGTCAACATTTTATTTCATGTAGCGTGCTTTATTTCACCATATTTCATAATATCATTTATGACTCTTCTTCAAGTTCCTCCTTTCCTATATCTGTTTGGTATAGTTTTCAAAAAAAAATATGCAATGGTTAAGATAGAAGAATCACATAAAATGGAACAATTTTCTACCTTAACATGAAATCATTTTCAAATCTTTGCACTGAAAATCCTTTGATGAGAACATCATAAAGTCTTGCTGTCAAAGCTTGTTTGAAGTCTGCTATTCAACTTCATGTTCCTGATGTGTAGGACTTTAACCCTGGGCTTTGCTTGCAGTCCAGGTTAGTAAAAATCACAGTTATTTCAACTTGACACCCATTATACTGAGGTAAATTGTAAAGATATAAAACAAAAACGAAAGAAAGGAACTAAATTAGCCCCACACAGCTTGGCCTTTATGTATGAATTTGAGGAGATTTTTATTTATTTACCCCTTAATTTCAACTCTTACTGTTGTACACAATAGCTCTTAGGATGCATCATTCATTAAACAATGCCACTAGCCTTTATTCAAGTTCTATGTACTGACATCTAATTTATCCTCTCACTAGCATACTCGTAATATATCTTACCTCATCAAATATCTCATTTGATTATCTATCAAAGTTTGTTTGTTTTTCTTTGTTAAGAAAGACATAGGAGATCTAGAGAATATTCAGAGAAAGAAAGTGTGAAGATAAGAAATTAGGGACTTCTGTAGACGAAGATCCTAAAAAGTAGTTTCTTCAGTTTCAGAATATAAAGCTGAGGGATTATAGGTTAAGAGTAAGTAAAATCACAAAGGTGCTTGAGAAGGTGAATGCAAAGTTTTTTTCCCAGTTCCTAGAAACCAAGTTCTTTAAGACCATGTTATAGCTTGTACCATATTTTGAAATATTTTTCAACATCATCTGTCACAATTTGACATACAATATTAGTTTCAGATATACATCATAGTGATTTGACATTTGTATACATTGACAGTATTTGTATACATTGTCTATGTGGAATACATATTCCAAAGCTTTGTGTCTGTGGCAGGGCTGCAGGTATTGGAAGTACTAATTCATTAGGACAATTCTTTTATAAAGTGTGAACAATTTTGATAGTGATTTGGAGTTTTACTTTGTAGTTTATTTTGTGTTTACTTTATTTAACATCCAGATTTCTGGCTATTTACTTTCCACTGGTCTCTATTGTTTCTTTTCCTACTGATTTGGTTGTTTCTCTTTATCTCCTTTCTTTTCTTTCTCTTCATTCAAAGTCCATTTTTTTCTCCTTTCTCTTCTCTTCCTTTTGACCTCTTCTATCCATTACCCTCACCATTATTAACCACTTTTCCTCTCTTAAGTTTTCTACACCCTACTTTTTAAAAAATGTTTTTTCTCCAATTCTCTTTTGATTTAGTTTTTCTTGACTACTCAAAAGAGATTAGGCTAGGAAGAAGACCCTATGATAATTTATTTTAATTTAAGATGAGGGTAGCTCTAAAATACAAAATGATGAATTTAACAGAAAGAGTTGTGTAATTTTCTGAAGGAAAGTTTGTAGAAATCAAAAGAAATTAATTGGGTTAAGACTGAATAACTTACTTCCATCATACAAAATTGTTGTTGCTTTCTATTCAAAAAAGTAAATGCCCACACTTTTAACCCTTAGAGATTTTGTAAACCTTTATGTATACTTGGAAGCTTAAAGTGGTTCAGCTTCCTTGTACTTGACTTTCACTTCCTATATCCTAACACACACACACACACACACACACACACACACACACACACACACACATGCACACCAGAGTTATTTTGTGACTGAGGTTAGTTCCTTCACAAACGGATTGCATACAAATTTGATAATTTATTGCCTACTGAGAGAAGATGCCCTTGCATACTACTTAAGGTCAAGTGTGAGTTGCTAAGCCCACAGGCATGCAAAATCTGCTACTTGCTTTCCAAAGTTAGAAAAAGGATTGGTTTTCAAAAGATTTGCCTTGGCTGATTGCAACCATTTCCATTTGTGAAGAATTCTAGAAATCTTTCTTTGTTCTGTTATATGACTGGATAGAAGAAAGGAAATGTTCAGAATACAGTTTGGAATGTTCAGAATGCCAGAGGATTGATTTTTTAAAAAATAGTTCTACTGATGTACAGCATATAAACAGAAAAGTGCACAAAAAATAAATATATAGCTCTATGAATTTTCAGACAATAACCACCACTCAGATCAAGAAACATTTCTAGCACCCTAGAAGACCACTCATTTTCCCTACCCCTCAAGGTAATCACTAGCTTAAGTTCCTGACTTCTAATGCCATAGATAAGTTTTGCTTATTTTTGAACTTCATATAAATATAAAATATGTATACAGTATGTACTGTTTGTTCAATAGTGTAAGATCCATTTATCTTACAGTAGGTAGCAGTGGTTTATTTATGTCGTATAGAAACCGAATTGTAGAATTGCTGGGTCATAAAGAATGCCTATTTTCAGCTTACAAACATATTGCCAAAAATTTGCCAAAATGGTTGTGCAATTTATATTCCCACAAGTGTGTATGAGAATTCCAGTTGCTCTACATTCTTCACAATATTTGGTATTTGTAGTCTTTAATTTTTTAAAAATCTGATAATATATATCACATCATTTACAATTTTAATAATTTTTAAGTTACAGTTCAGTGGTATTAAGTACATTCACATTGTTTCACAACCAACATCAGGATCCATATCTAGAAGATTTTCATCATCCCAAACTGAAACTCTCTATATATCAAATAATAACTCCATAGTGCCCTCTTTTTCTACCTCCTGGTAACCACTATTTTACTTTCTGCCTATACAAATTTGACTGTTCTATATACCTCATGTAAGTGGAATCATAGAATATTTGTCCTTTTGTATCTGGCATATTTCACTTAGCATAGTATTTTTAAGACTCATCCACATTGTAGTATAAATGAGAATTTCATTCCTTTTTAAAGATTTACTCTTTTTTATATTCTACTGTAATATACTACATTTTGTTTATCCATTCATCTGTCAATGGACATTTGGGTTGTTTCTACCTTTTGCCTATTGTGAATAATGCTGCTATGAACATGGTTGTAAAAATATGTTTGAGTCCCTGCTTTCAATTCTTGTGGGTATATACATAGAAGTGGAATTTTATGGACCATATGATAATTCTATTTTTAATTTTTTGAGATGTTACCATAGTAGTCTTTTAGTTATAGCCATTTTGATATATGTATGTAATGCTATCTCTGGGATTTTAATTTGCATTTCCCTACTAACTAACTTGAGTATTTTTCATCTCTTTGCTTGCAATTTGTATGTCCACTTTTCTATTGCATTGTCTCTTACATACTGCTCTGTAGGAATTTTTATATATTCTGAATGTGAATCTTTAATAGAATAGATGAATTGCAAATATCTTTTTGTACACTGTGGGTTGCATTTTCACTCTCTGAAATGGTGTTTGTTTCTTTGTTTGTTTTGATGAACAAATGTTTGTATATAGTCCAATTTATCAATCTTTCCTATATGGCTGATGCTTTAGAATATATTTGAACCTAAAGATAATGAAGATACGGTTCTGTGTTGTATTCTAAAGACTTTGTTATTTTGTCTTTCATATTTCTATGTACAATCTATTTGGAAGTACTTTTTGTATATGGGATGAAATAGAAGTCAATATTTACTTTTTTCGTATGTGTGACCAAATGATCCCTTCCACTTGTCTGGAAAAAAAACCCTTTTATTTATTCAGTCTATTACATGTTATCTTGCTTTTGACATAAATCAAATTCCTTATATATGTGGATCTGTTTCTTCTACTCTTATTTTTGCATTTGTCTGCCTTTATAGGAAACACTTTGCTTTAAAGGTAGTAGTTTAATGTTTTAATATCCTGTAATATAAGCCCTCCAATTTTGATTATCTTTTAAGATTGTCTCAGTTACTCTTTACCTTTTGCATTTCTTTTTTTTTCTTTAATAATATTTTTTATTATATTATGTTAGTCACAATACAGTACATCCTTAATTTTTGAGGTAAAGTTCCATGATTCATTACTTGCGTATAACACCCAGTGCACCATACAATACAGGCCCTCCTTATTTCCCATCACCAGCCTATCCCATTCCCTCACCCCCTCCCCTCTGATGCCCTCAGTTTAGAGTCCATAGTCTCTCATGGTTCATTCCCCCTTCTGTTTACCCCCCTTTCTTCTTCCCTTTCTTCTCCTACCGATCTTCCTACTTCTTATGTTCCATAAATGAGTGAAACCATATAATAATTGTCTTTCTCTCCTTGACTTATTTCACTTAACATTATCTCCTCCAGTCCCATCCATGTTGCAGCAAATGTTGAGAAATCATTCTTTTTGATGGCTGGGTAATATTCCATTGTATATATGGACCACATCTTCTTCTTCTTTTCTTTTATTATATTATGTTAGTCACCATACAGTACATCCCTAGTTTTCAATGTAAAGTTCCATGATTCATTACTTGTGTATAACACCCAGTGCACCATGCAATATGTGCCCTCCTTAATTACCTCTCACCAGCCTATCACATTCCTCTACCCCCCTCCCCTCTGAAGCCCTCAGTATCCAAGATCTACACAGAACTTCTCAAACTCAATACACAAGAAACAAATAAACAAATCATAAAATGGGCAGAAGATATGAACAGACACTTTTCCAATGAAGACATACAAATGGCTAACAGACACATGAAAAAATGTTCAAAATCATTAGCCATCAGGGAAATTCAAATCAAAACCACATTGAGATACCACCTTATGCCCATCAGGATGGCAAAAATTGACAAGGCAGGACACAACAAATGTTGGAGAGGATGTGGAGAAAGGGGATCCCTCCTACATTGTTGGTGAGAATGCAAGTTGGTACAGCCACTCTGGAAAACAGTGTGGAGGTCCCTTAAAAAGTTAAAAATTGAACTACCCTATGACCCAGCCATTGCACTACTGGGTGTTTACCCCAAAGATACAGACGTAGTAAAGAGAAGGGCCATATGCACCCCAATGTTCATAGCTGCATTGTCCACAATAGCCAAATCATGGAAGGAGCCGAGATGCCCTTCAACAGATGACTGGATTAAGAAGCTGTGGTCCATATATACAATGGAATATTACTCAGCTATCAGAAAGAACGAATTCTCAACATTTGCTGCAACATGGACGGCACTGGAGGAGATAATGCTAAGTGAAATAAGTCAAGCAGAGAAAGACAATTATCATATGATTTCTCTCATCTATGGAACATAAGAACTAGGANCACATTGAGATACCACCTTATGCCCATCAGGATGGCAAAAATTGACAAGGCAGGACACAACAAATGTTGGAGAGGATGTGGAGAAAGGGGATCCCTCCTACATTGTTGGTGAGAATGCAAGTTGGTACAACCACTTTGGAAAACAGTGTGGAGGTCCCTTAAAAAGTTAAATATTGTGCTACCCTATGATCCAGCAATTACACTACTGGGTATTTACCCCAAAGATACAGACGTAGTGAAGAATAGGGCCATATGCACCCCAATGTTCATAGCAGCATTGTCCACAATAGCTAAATCATGGAAGGAGCCAAGATGCCCTTCAACAGATGACTGTATTAAGAAGATGTGGTCCATATATACAACAGAATATTACTCAGTTGTTAAAAAGAATGATTTCTCAACATTTACCTTTTGTATTTCTATGAAACTATTGGAATCAACTTGCCAACTTACAAAACCAAATAAACCTGCTAGTCTTTGATTGGGTTTTCATTTAAATTATAACTTCATTTTCACAGAATTGTCATGTTTACAATATAAGCTATTCCAGTCCATGACTGTGATATACCCTTCCTTTTGTTTAGGGCTCTTTGATATGTCAATATTGGCATGTAATTTTCTGTGTAGAAGTATTGTGCATATATTTTCTTAGATTTATCTGAGCTATTTGATGATTTTATGGTTTCACAAATGTATCTGTTTTTTAAAAGATTTATTTTTGTTTATTTGAGAGAAAGAAAGAGAGAAAGAGAGACCATGTGTAGGGGGAGGGGCAGAGGCAGAGGGAAAGAATCCTCAAGCAGACTTCCCTCTGCAGATGGAGCCTACTGGGAGGCTTGATTCCAGGGCCCTGAGACCATGACCTGAGCCAAAGCCAAGAGTCAGATGCCTAACTGACTGAGCCACCTCGTCATCTCCAAATGTTATCTATTTAAAAAAATATATAAGAATAGAATGG
>NC_048238.1:91298317-91312256 GCF_002007445.2 Ailuropoda melanoleuca | reverse complement strand
TGACCCAGCCATTGTACTACTGGGTGTTTACCCCAAAGATACAGACGTAGTGAAGAGAAGGGCCATATGCAGCCCAATGTTCATAGGAGCATTGTCCACAATAGCCAAATTGTGGAAAGAACTGAGATGCCCTTCAACAGGTGACTGGATTAAGAAGTTGTGGTCCATATATACAATGGAATATTACTCATTTCTCAGAAAGAAAGAGTGCTCAACATTTGCTGCAACTTGGACGGCACTGGAGGAGATAATGCTAAGTGATAAGTCAAGCAGAGAAAGACAATTATCATATTATTTCTCTCATCTATGGAACATAAGAACTAGGAAGATCAGTAGGGGAAGAAAGGGATAAAGAAATGGGGGTAATCAGAAGGGGGAATGAAGCATGAGAGACTATGGACTCTGAGAAACAAAGTGAGTGCTTCGGAGGGGAGGGGGTTGGGGGAATGGGATGGACTTGTGATGGGTCGTAGGACGGCACGTGTTGCATGGTGCACTTGGTGTTATACGCAACTAATGAAACATCGAGCTTTACATTGGAAACCAGGGATGTACTGTATTGTGACTAACATAATATTATAAAAAACATTAAAAAAAGAATTTAGTGATTTTCTGGTTATCATTGTTGTTTATTTCCAGCTTAATTATAGTGTTGTCAGAGAACACATGATTTCAGTAGCTTGAAAAATGTTGATATTTGTGATATGGACCATCTCGAACAATTTTGGTTACTCTTCTATTTACATTTGAGTAGAAGGAAAGTTTTTCAGTTGCTGTGTGTAGTATTTGTTAAAATGTCAATTAGGACAAGTTTGCCAATCACATTGATCACATCTTATACAGAATTACTGATTTTGTGTTCTTATTTTATTAGTTACTAAGAAAAATTAAAATTTGTCTTTGTGATTATGGATTTATCTATTTTTTATATCTATTATTTTTTGTTTTGTACATTTTTATTTCATATTAAGGATTAAGTGCTAAAATTCTGGCATTGTTACATCTTTTTTGATGCATGGGGTCCTTTCTCATTTTAAAGTCTGTATATTTTTAATGTTCTCTTACTATAACCTAAAAATTACCTGAAAAATTCTGTTCTAGTATTCAGAAAGTTTTCTCATTTCACTTTTTTTTTTGAAAGACATTTTCACTAGGTATAGACCCCTAGTTTAGCAGTTTCATTCCATTATATTCTGCTTTACCTTGTTTTTTTGAGAAGGCAGTTATAAATCTGGTTGTTGGTTCTTTGAAAGCTGTAAGTTTTTTTAAATCTCTGTTTTAATTTTTTTTCTTTCATTTTCTGGTCTGTGAGGTGCTTTGGTATTGTTTTTATTGTATATATTTTTTGCTCTTGACTTATAGTAAAACTGGCAAAATTCTTCATTGTTACATCTTGAAATTCTTATTCTGCCCATTCTCTCTTTTTCTGGACTCTGACTACACTTGTTAGTTCTTTTCACTGTTTCCTTTACATCCATTATATTCTTTTCGGTATTTTATTATCTTTCTCTCCCTGTAGTTCTAATACACAGGATCATATGTACTGAGTTGTTTTCCAGTTCACTACAGAACCTTTTAATTTTTTCTAACCTCTTCTGAGACCAGTCCCATTAACTGAATTCTTAATTTCTGTTTTTATTTTTTCAGTTTTTGTTTTATATTTAAATCTTTATTGACTGCAGCTTTCTGTTGAATTTCTCTATTATTTCATGTATCTTTGAGAACATATTTAATGTATGTATCTTAAGGTATGCATTGATAACTCCAATAATTTGATCTTTTACATTATATTATATTGTCTTCTTTATGCCTTGTTTCATATTCATTTTATCCTTTACCTCGTATGCCTAGTGCTTTGTATTAAATGTAATGATTATTATATTATATATATAAGAGTATGGCAAATATTTTCTTCCCTCAGAGAGGTTTTCTTTTACTTCTAAGTAACAATTAGAGGAGGGCAAGATCACTTTAACCAAGTCTTGAATTGAGTTTATTTTAAAAATATGTTTATTTCTTTGTGGGAGCTAGACTAGTTCTGACTTCTCCTTATTACTAGATCGTTGTTTTTCAGGAGTCCTAATTGTATGACCAGCATGTTTCCAGGGCTGTTCTCCCTTGACAGGATGTGAATATCATTTTTGAGTTCTCCTAATCCACGAGATCTTCAGAAGCTTGGTTTATCTCTGAAGCTTGCTAACCACTCATTTCTGTTTGATTTAATAGTCTCTCTGTTGGTGTTTAAAAATTAGCAAGTACCTCAGTGGGAAAAGTAGAATTGTATTTTGGCCTCAGTTCTTTGTTCTCCCCTCCACAGGATCTTAGACTCTCAAATAGTCGTTGTCATAGTACTTCCCCAATCTACTGAAATAGATCAATTTTAAAGTCTTTCTTTCCTAGTTGCTATTGACAGAAAGGTATCTATAATAAAGTAGCCTCTCTATCTGGGAGAAAAAGTCCTAAAAACATTATGAAAATGAGTGAGAAATCACAAAGTTTATATGGTTGGGAAAGTCAAGCCACATAGTTTACTTACTAACTCATTTTATTCATTCATTCAGGAAAATTTTTTGAATGTATATTCTAGACTACACTTAAGGCAAGGCATTGTGGGGTATGCATAGGTAAATTTCATATGAACCTTGAACAGATGATGATAGCTTGTCTTCAAATGAGGAGTATAATTAAGAGGAAAGGGACAAGATGGCAGAGGAGGAGGGAACTCCATTTCAATCGGTCCCCTGAATTTAGCTGGATAGCTACCAAACCATTCTGAACACCCATGAAATCAGCCTGAGATGTAAGAATATATATCTGAATCTCTACAAGCAGAAAAACTCTACCAGTCAGGAAGTAGGAAGGGAGGAGTTGTGAATCTGTGGACAGATATCAGAAGATAAGCAGAAGGGGGAGTAAACCACCATAAGCTGGCCCCTGGAAAGTGATATAACATGGGAGCACAAGTGTCCTGCAGCAGGAGACCAGGAAAAACTTGCAGGGCAGTGGCTGCCTGGAAAGGCTTTAGGGAAGCACTCAAACTGGATCCAGGAGCTCCAAGGGCCTGCATGCAAACCAGGGACCACTCATGGTTTTAGAACCACAAAGGGCAGAGACAAGGCTGGGCTCCTTGGTGGACTGCTGAGAAGGTTGATGTGTGAACACACTGCTCATAAGAGGCTGCAGTTTTCAGTGTTGCTTACAGAAATGGAGACTGTGTGTTCTGGAGTGTTCAGAGAAGAGAAGACTGTGATTTCTCTGCCCTGGGACAGAGGTCTGGGTGTGGTCATTTTTTGCTCTGACCCTCAGAAAAGCTCAGAAAGCCATCAGAGAACAAAACCTCAAAAAACTGGTTTCTGCAGATCTCAGCCCCCTGACATGGGGCAAGGCAACTCTGCCCAAGCAGGGTTGCCTGAGAAACTGCATGGCAGTCCCCTCCCCCAGAAGACAGGATGGAAGAACAAGACGATGTTAACCCTAGGGTCCCCATAAAACTGTAAAACCCCAACACCAGGGAAAAATAGTATATTGAGCTCCAGGCATTGCCTCACGGCTTGTGTGCTTTTCAGATACAACTCTTTTTTTCTTTTTCTTTTTTGTCTTATGCTTCTTCTCTGTTTTTTTATTTTTAACTTTTTCGAATTTCAACTAGATGTTTAATAAATCATATTTCATAGTAGCTTTTTAACTTGTACTTTTTTACACCTGTATTTTTTATATAGACATATACTTCAATGTAGTCCTTTTCCCCCTATTCAATATTATCTTTATATATATACCAGTTTTACTTTCCCTGTAATTCTGGGAAGCAGTGTCCTCTAACAAACGGAACAAATTACACCCAGGAAGAACTGAAACACCCTACCTTGTCCACACTGAAAGATTATAGCCCTCTCCTTCCCACACCCCCCTTTTTTCTTTTTTAATTTTTAAAAAATTATTTAATTTTATAAATTTTAATCTTGGGTTTCATTTTGGCTTTGTTTTCTCAGTGGTGGCTTCTGACCACTCTGGATTTTCCTAGGGTGTATCCGGCCTGGGTGGTGGCTGATATTTTGGACTCTGTACATTCCCTCAACCACCCCTCAACAGAAGGAGTAGGAGGAGGAACTCCCAACAAAGAAAAGAACCAGAGACAATGACCTCTGCTGCAGACCTAATGGATATGGATATAAGCAAGATGTCAGAGAGAGACTGCAGAGCAGCAATTATGAAGTCAAAAGCTAAGCTTGAGAAAACCATTAGTGGCAATATAGAATATCTAAGGGCAGAAATGAGAGCTAGTCAGGCCGAAATTAAAAATGCTATGATGAGATGCAGTCTAAGCTGGATACTCTAACAGCTAGGGTAAATGAGGGAGAAGAATGAATTAGTAATCTAAAAGATAAGCTGATAGAAAGAAAGGAAGCCAAGGAGGCTGGGGATAAACAACTAGAAGCCCACGAGATCAGAAATAGAGAGATCAGTGACATCATGAAATGTTCCAGTGTCAGAATTTTTGGGATTCCTAAAAGGGTGGAGAGAGAGAGAGGACTAGAAGATATATTTGAGCAAATCATAGCTGAGAACTTCCCTAATCTGGGGAAGGAAACAAGCATTCATGTCCAAGAGGCAGAAAGGACCCCTCTCAAGATCAATAAAAATAGATCATCACCCCAGCATATAATAGTAAAACTTGTTAATCTAAAAGCCAAGAAAACTATCCTGAGACCAGCTAGGGGGAGGAGATTTCTTAAGCATGGGGAGAAGAATGTCAGAATAATGTCAGACCTGTCCACAGAGCTCCAGCAAACCAGAAAGGGCTGGCAAGACATATTCAGGGCACTAAATGAGAAGAACATGCAGCCAAGGATACTTTATCCAGCAAGGGTGTCATTCAGAAAGGATGGAGAGACAATGAGCTTCCAGGACCAACAGAAACTGAAATAATATGTGACCACCAAGCCATGCTGCAAAAAATATTAAGGGGGATTCTATAAAAGAAGCAAGACTCCAAGAGTAGTATAGAAAAGAAATTTACAGAGACAATCTATAGAAACAGGGACTGTACAGACAATATGATGGCAATAAATACATATTTTTCAGTAGTTACTCTCAATGTGAACAGCCTAAGCGCTTCCAGGAAATGGCACAGGGTTGCATATTGGATACAAAGACAGGACCCATCCATATATTTTATACAAGAGACTCATTTGGAATCTAAAGACACCCCACAGACTGAAAGGAGATGGAGAACCATTTATAATGCTAACAGACCTCAAAAGAAAGCTGGGGTAGCAATTCTCATATTGGACAAATTAGATTTTAAACCAAAGACTGTATTAAGAGATGTAGAGGGACAATGAATCATACTTAAAGGGTCTATCCAAATAGAAAATCTGACAATTGTAAATATCTATGCCCCCAATATGGGAGCAGCCAACTACATAAACCACTGTTAAATGAAATAATCATATCAACAATAATACATTAATTGTAGGGGATTTTAACACTCCACTCTCAGCACTGGACAGATGATCTAAGCAGAAGATCAACAAAGAAACAAAAGCTTTGAATGACACATGGGACCAGATGGACTTTGTAGATATATACAAAACATCCACCCTAAAACAATAGAATACTCATTCTTCTCGAATGCACATTGAACTTTCTCCATAATAGACCACAATTGAGTCTCAGCCAATACCAAAAGGTTGAGATTATTCCCTGCATGTCATCAGACCACAATGCCTTGAAACTGGAACTCAATCACAATAAAAAATCTGGAAGGAATTCATACACTTGGAAGTTAAAAAGCATCCTGTTAGCATTGTCCACAATAGCTAAATTGTGGAAGGAGCCAAGATGCCCCTCAACAGATGACTGGATTAAGAAGCTGTGGTCCATATATACAATGGAATATTACTCAGCCATCAGAAAGAATGAATTCTCAACATTTGCTGCAACATGGACGGCACTGGAGGAGATAATGCTAAGTGAAATAAGTCAAGCAGAGAAAGACAATTATCATATGATTTCTCTCATCTATGGAACATAAGAACTAGGATGATCGGTAGGGGAAGAAAGGGATAAAGAAAGGGGGGTAATCAGAAGGGGGAATGAAACATGAGAGACTATGGACTATGAGAAACAAACTGAGGGCCTCAGAGGGGAGGGGGGTGGGGGAATGGGATAGACTGGTGATGAGTGGTAAGGAGGGCACATATTGCATGGTACACTGGGTGTTACACGCAACTAATGGAGCAACGAACTTTACATCGGAATCCGGGGATGTACTGTATGGTGACTAACATAATATAATAAAAAATCATTTAAAAAAAAAGCATCCTGCTAAAGAATGAATGGGTCAACCAGGAAAGTAAAGAAAAACTTAATAATTCATGGAAACTAAAGTAAATGAAAACACTTCAGTCCAAAACCTATGGGATACTGCAAAGTAAGTCTTAGGGAAGCACATAGCCATCCAAGCCTCTCTCATAAAATTAGAAAAATCCCAAATGTACAAGCCAACCTTACACCTAAATGGGCTGGAGAAGAACAGCAAATAAGGCCTAAACCAAGCAGAAGAAGAGAAATAATAAAGATTAGAGAAGAAATCAATGAAACAGAAACCAGAGAAACAGTAGAACAGATCAACAAAACTAGAAGCTGGTTCTTTGAATGAATTAATAAGATTGATAAACCTCTGGTCAGACTTATCCAAAAGAAAAGAGAAAGGACCCAAATTAATAAAATCATGAATTAAAAGGGAGAGATCATGACTAACACCAAGGAAATAGAGACAATTATTAGAAATTATTATCAGCAACTATATGCCAATAAATTAAGCAAACTGGAAGAAATGGATGCCTTCCTGGGAACTTATAAACTACCAAGACTGAAACAGGAAGAAATAGACAATCTGAACAGACCAATAACTAATAATGAAATTGAAGCAGTAATAACCCCCCCCAAAAAAACAGAGTCCAGGGCCAGATGGCTTCCCAGGGAAATTCTACCAAACATTTAAAGAAGAAATAATACCTATTCTCCTGAAGCTGTTTCAAAAAATAGAAACAGAAGGAAAACTTCCAAACTCGTTCTATGAGGCCAGCATTACCTGATCCCAAAACCAGGCAAAGACCCCATCAAAAAGGAGAATTACAGACCAATATCCCTGATGACTATGGATGCCAAAATACTCCCCAAGATTCTAGCTAATAGATCAAACAGAACATTAAAAGACTTATTCACCATGACCAAGTGGGATTTATTCCTGGAATGCAAGGCTGATTCAACATCAAAAAGGGCAGAAGGACCAGAGACATGGTTGGGAAACAAATTCCTAAGAAGACTAGCCACAAACAAGAGGGACACTGCAAACACATTGAAGGAAGAGGAGAAGATCCCAACTCACACACTCTAGTCATTACACTGGGAAGATGAGTCCATAACATTTGGCTTTAAAAACAAGTGGGGATTAACTTCATGAGTTTTTATAATCAACAGGGCTTAAGTCAGTATACTTTAAAAATCGGCAGGCTTAGCTCAAGGAGAACCAGAGGGAAATAAGAAACTACATCCCTGCCTTTAAAAAGCCAGCACAGCAAACAAATACTCCAAGATACAGTGTAGAAGCAGCAATTTGAAAAGTGCCAGGGTTATAGATGAAGGAGATTTATTTACCAACCTGTGGGTAGACATCTGATCTGCTGTTAGCCCTACCTGCCAACAAAAATCCTCTTGGGGACAGCACAGGGAGAAAGCCCTGCATTTCACTGTCACTGCGGCCCTGGCAGATAGATTGGCGGCTAGCATCTGGTTTGACTGATGGCCCTGCCGACCAATGAAAGCCTCTTAGGACAGTGCATGGAGAGCTCCCTGTAGTTCTGTATGACAAAAACACTGCAAATAAGCTGAGATCAGGAATCTGGTCTGACTGCTGACCCCACTCAACTATAAGCCCACAGCAGCCCCAGACTGAGACCTTAACAGCATAGGAACCAAAGCCTACCCATAACAGGCAAAGCAGACCATTGCATCTGAATGGAATGAAGGCAAATGTCATTCACCATATGGTGGAGGACACACAACTAATATAGGAAATACTCCTGAAGCACCTGTTTCTGATAAACAGGAGACATTGCACTGCAGGGCACACCACGACCTCTTCATAAGGCTAACAATTTCAAGATCAGGAGACACAGCTGACTTTCCTAACACAAAGAAATAAACCGAGAGTTAGACAAAATGAGGAGAAAGAGAAATATGTCCCAAATGAACAAACAAGAAAAAACCACAGCAAAAGAGCTCAAAGAAATGGAGATAAGCAAAATGCTTGATAAAGAATTCAAAGTATTGTACAGAAAGATACTCATTAGACTTAAGAGTGGAGGATCTCAGTGAGACCTTCAATAAAGAGATAGAAAAAATAAAAAGAAGCAGTCAGAGATGAAGAACTCAATAGCTGAAATTAAAAATACACCAGAGGAAATCAATAGCAGATTAAACGTGGTGGAAGAACGGATCAGCAATCTAGAAGACAGAGTAAAGGAAAGCAACCAAGCTGAATAGCAAAAATAAAATATAATAATAATAAATTTTTAAAAAATGATAATAGGTTAAGGAAAGTCAGTGACGTCAAACATAATAACACTCACATTATAGGGATCTCAGAAGGAGAAGAATGTGAAAATTTATTTGAAGAAATAATAGCCAAAAACATTTTTAATCAAGGGAAGGAAACAGACATCCAGATACAGGATACGTGGAGAGCCCCCAGCAAAATCAACCCAAGGAGGTCCACACCAACATACATAATAATTAAAGTAGCAAAAATTAGTGATAGAGAATTTTAAAAGCAGCAAGAAAAAATAGATACATATAAAGGAAACCCCATAAGGCTATCAGCTGATTTTTCAGCAGAAATTTTTCAGGTCAGAAGAAAATGACATAATATATTCAAAGTGCAGAAAGGAAAAAACCTACAACCAAGATTCCTCTACCCAACAAGGCTCTCATTCAGAATACAAGGGGGAGATAATGATTTTCTTAGACAAGTAAAAGTTAAAGGAGCTCATCGCCACTAAAGCAGCCTTACAAGAAATGTTAAAAGGAATTCTTTGAGTGGAAAGAAAAGGCAATAATCAGGAGTAAGAAAATTAAGAAGGGAAAAGATTCCACAGGTAAATACAAACAATAAAGTAGTAGATTAATCACTTACAAAACCAGTACAGAGGTTAAAGCACAAAAGTTGTAAAATCAATTATTTTTATAAAAATCAGTCAAGGGATTCAGAAAGTAAAAGGATGTAAAGCATATGCATAAAGACTATCGGGAAGGTAGTAAATATTTAGTGCTTTTAGAATGAGTTTAAATTTAAGTGACCGTCAACTTAATATAGACTGCTGTATGCATAAGACAGTATATATGAACCTAACAGACAAATCTAAAACCTGAAATAAATGCACAAAAAATAAGAAGATATCCAAACATATCACTAAAGAAAACCATCAAACCAAAAGTGAAGAGAGAAAGAGAAGAAAGGAACAGAGAACTACAAAAACAACTGTAAAAAAAGAAACAAAATGGCAATAAGTACATACTTGTCAATAATTACTTTTCTTTCAATCATGTTTAATAAAGGACTCTCTTGCCCAAGAAGACAACTCATTAAATAGTTGGAATGGAGTGGGGAAGAAGTTGGGGAGCATGAGGAATCTTTCTCTGCTTTTTGTTTAATTTAAATTCAAGTTATTTAACATATAGTGTAGTATTGGCTTCAAGAGTAGAATTTAATGATTCATCACTTACATATAACACCCAGTGCTCATCCCAACAAGTGTCCTCTTTAATACCCATCACCCATTTAGCCCATCCCCCTGCCAACCTCCCCTCCATCAACCCTCAGTTTGTTCTCTTAACTAATAGAGTCGGTTATGGTTTGCTTCCCTCTCTGTTTTTATCTTATTTTATTTTTCCTTCTCTTCCCCTATGTTTATCTGTTTTGTTTCTTAAATCCCACATATGAGTGAAATCATGTGATATTTGTCTTTCTCCGACTGACTTATTTTGCTTAGCATAATACACTCTAGTTCTGTCCATATTGTTGCAAATGGCAAGATTTCAGATTTCATTCTTTTTGATGGCTGAGTAATATTTCAGTGTGTGTGTGTGTGTGTGTGTGTATTAAATCCCTCAATCAAAAGACATAAGGTGATTGAATGAATAAAAAAGCAATATCCATCTATATGCTGCCTACAAGAGACCCACTTCAGACCTAAATAGGCATGCAGATTGAAAGTAAAAGGATGGGAAAATATTTATAATGCAAATGGAATAAAAAAGAAAGCTGGGGTAGCAATACTTATATTGGACAAACTAGATGTTAAAACAAAGAGTATGAGAAGAGACAAAGAAGGACACTACATAATAGTAAAGTAAAAAATCCATCAACAGGATGTAACAATTGTAAATATCTATGCACCCAACATGGGAGCACCTGAATACATAATGCAACTATTAACAGATATAAAAAAAAGAAATTGACAGTAGTACAATAATACTAGAGGAATTTAACACTCCATTTACATCAATGGATATATCATCCAGACAGAAAATGAACAAGTAATCAGTGGCTTTGAGTGACACACCGGACCAGAAGGACTTAACATATATTCAGAACATTTCATCCCAAACAGTGGAATAACATTCTTTTCAAGTGCATATGGAACTTACTCCAAAATAGATCACATATTAGGCCACAAAATAAGGCTCAATTCAAAAAGGTTGAAATCATATCATGCATATTTCCTGACCACAATGGTACAAAAACTAGAAATCAATCACTGGGAAAAATCTGGCAAAAACACAAATACATGCAATCTAAATAATATTCTACTAAATGATGTATGTGTCAACCAAGAAATCAAAGAAAAAATTACAAAAATACATGGAGATAAATTAAAATGAAAACACAATGGTCCAAAATCTTTGGGATGCAGCAAAAGCTGTTCTAAGAAGGAAGATTATAGTTATACAGGCCTACCTTAAGAAAAAGAAAAAATCTCAAAAAACAACCTCTTTACACCTAAAGGAGATAGAAAATGAGGAATAAATAAAGCCAAAAGCCAATAGAAGGAAGACAATAAATATTAGAGCAGAAATAAACGAAATATAGAATAAGAACCAATAGAACAGATCAATGAAACCAGGTTCTTTGAAAAGGTCAACAGAATTGATAAACATTTAATACAACTCATCAACAGAGGGAGAAAGAGAGGGAGAGGGAACAGATAAAATCAGGAATCAAAGGGGAGAAATAACATAAACCACAGAAATACAAAGAATTACAAGAGAATATTATGAAAAACTATATGCCAACAGATTAGACAACCTAGAAAAAATGGATAAATTCCTAGAAACATAAACATTTAAGACTGAATCAGAATAAAATAGAAAATTTGAGCAGAACCAATTATTAGCAATTAATTTAAATCATTAAACAAAAAAACTTCCAACACACACTTTCCAGGATCAAATGACTTCCCAGGTGAATTCTCTGCAACGTTTAGAGGACAGTTAATATCTATTCTTCTTAAACTATTCTAAAAAATACAGAGGAAGGAAAGCTTCCAAATTCACTTTAGGAGACCAACATTACCCTGATACCAAAATCATATGAAGATACTCCAAAAGAGAAAACTACAAGCCAATGTCTCTGATGAGCATAGATGCAAGAATCCTCAAGAAAATTTTAGCATATCAAATCCAACAGTGCATTTAAAAAAAAAATCATTCACTAGAGACACCTAGGTAGCCCAGTTGGTTAAACACCTGCCTTTGGCTTAGGTCATGATCCCAGGGTCCTGGGATCGAGTCCCACATCGGGCTCCCTGCCCGGCAGGGAGTCTGCTTTTCCCTCTCCCTCTGCCTCTCTGCCCTGCTTGTGCTCTCTCTCTCACTCTGTCTCAAATAAATAAATAAATAAATAAATAAATAAATAAATAAATCTTTAAAACAAATCATTCACTACTATCAAGTAGGATTTATTCCAGTGTTGCAAGGGTGGTTCAGTATTCGCAAATCAATCAGCATAATACATCACATTAATAAGAGAAAGAATAAAAACCATATATGATCATCTCAATAGATGCATAAAAAGCATTTCAGAAAGTACAACATTCATTCATGATAAAAACTCCCAACAAAGTAGGTTTAGAGGGAACATACCTCACCATAATACCTTATATGAAAAACCCACAGCTAACATCACACTCAATGGTGAAAAACTGAAAGCTTTTCCTCTAAGATCAAGAAGAAGACAAGGATGCCCACTCTTGCCATTTTTATTCAATATAATAGTGGAAGTCTTAGCCACAGCAATCAGATAAGAAAGAGAAATACATGGCATCCAAGTTGGTAAGGAAGAAGTAAAATTTTCACTATTTGCAGATGACTTGATACTATTATAGAAAACCCTAGAGACTCCTCTAAATTAATATACAGATATCTGTTCCATTTCTATACACTAACAATGAAGTAACAGAGAAATTAAGAAAACAGTGTCAATTTCAATTGTAGCAAAAAGAATAAAATATCTAGGAATAAACTTAACCAAGGAGTTGAAAGACCCATATTCAGAAAACTATAAAACACTGAAGAGGAAAAAAAAACTGTGCTGAGGAGAAGTTAAGATGGCGGAGGAGTAGGGGACCCCTTTTTCAGCCCGTCCCCTGAGTTGAGCTGGATAGGTACCAGACCAGCAGGAACATCCACGGAATCAGCCTGAGATGCAGGAAGATACATCTGGATCTCTACAAATGAACATCTCCAGCGCTGAGTATTGAGGTACAAAGCAGGGAGCCATGAAACCGCGCACAGATATCGGAAGATAAACAGAAGGGGGAGGGAGCCGCCGTGTCAGGGCGCCAGGAAGCGGTAGCCACCTGCATGGGGGAGCAGACGGACCGTGGACCCACATGCTTGAGACAGCAGACTGAGAACGGGAGCTCCGGGAGCACACGCGGGGCGGCTGGCGGCTGGCGGGCCACCTGCACAGGGGAGCAGGCAGACTCGGGACGGCACCTGCGAGACAGCAGACTGAGAACGGGAGCTCCGGGAACCCGTGCAGGGCGGCTGGCAACTGGCGGCTGGCAGGGTTGGAAACACAAAGGACAGAGACGCGCCGGCCCTGGAAGTGAGGGCTGGGACGCTGGGTTTGGGGCGCACAGCCTGGGATGCTGCAGGGTTGAGCAGCACCAACAGAAACAGAGTTAAAGTGGCCAGAACACCAGTGGAGAGGAAGTGAGGGCTGGGACGCTGGGTTTGGGGCGCACAGCCTGGGATGCTGCTGCTCTGACTCTCAGAAGAGGCATAGCAAACCGCCAGGGAAAGCCGCCAGAGAACAAAAGCCTGGAAATACTGGCTCACAGGGAGCCCATCCCCATCCCCCCTTGCAGGGGACACGGAGACTCTACCCAAGCAGGGTTTTTTGAATACTGGCCGGCAGGCCCCTCCCCCAGAAGGCAGGCTGAAAAATCAAGAAGCCCACAACCCGGAGCGACTGAGTGGTGCAGTCATTAAGCTCCTGTCTTTGGATTAGGGTGTGATCACAACGTTCCGGGAAGGAGTCCCTCATTGGGCTTCTCCACTGGGAGCCTGCTTCTTCCTCTCCCTCTCCCCTGCTTGGGTTCCCTTTCTTGCTGTCTGTCTCTCTCTCTCAAATAAATAAATAAAATCTTTAAAGAAGAAGGCCCACATCCCTAAGATCTCTATAAAACAAGGGCACACGGCCTGGGTCCCAGTCAATAATTTGGGCTCTGGACAACCCCGCAATCTCTCCTCATCAGAATGACGAGAAGGAGAAATACCCCCCAGCAAAGAAAAGATAATGAGTCTGTGGCCTCTGCCACAGAAATAATAGATATGGATGTATCACAATTATCAGAAATGGAATTCAGAG
>NC_048238.1:91130015-91298217 GCF_002007445.2 Ailuropoda melanoleuca | reverse complement strand
TAGAATGGCAAAAATAGACAAGGCAAGAAACAACAATTGTTGGAGAAGATGTGGAGAAAGGGGATCCCTCCGACATTTTTGGTGGGAATGCAAGTTCGTACAGCCACTCTGGAAAACAGTGTGAAAGGTCCCTTAAAAAGTTGAAAATTGAACTACCCTATGATCCAGCCATTGCACTGCTGGGTGTTTACCCCAAAGATACAGACATAGTGAAGAGAAGGGCCATATGCACCCCAATTTTCATAGCAGCATTGTCCACAATAGCTAAATCGTGGAAGGAGCCGAGATGCCCTTCAACAGATGACTGGATTAAGAAACTGTGGTCCCTATATACAATGGAATATTACTCAGCTATCAGAAAGAATGAATTCTCAACATTTGCTGCAACATGGACGGCACTGGAGGAGATAATGCTAAGTGAAGTAAGTCAAGCAGAGAAAGGCAATTATCATATGGTTTCTCTCATCTATGGAACATTAGAACTAGGATGAACAGTAGGGGAAGAAAGGGATAAAGAAAGGGGGGTAATCAGAAGGGGGAATGAAACATGAGGGACTATGGACTATGAGAAGCAAACTGAAGACTTCAGAGGGGAGGGGGTGGGGGAATGGGATAGACTGGTGATGGGTAGTAAGGAGGGCACGTATTGCATGGTGCTGGGTGTTATACGCAACTAATGAAGCATCGAACTTTGCATCGGAATCCGGGGATGTACTGTATGGTGACTAACATCATATAATAATAAAAAAATATGAATAGCTTATAAAAAAATTGAAGAAATTGAAGATGGCATAAATAAATGGAAAGATAGTCCATGCTAATGGATTCAAAAAACCAATATTGTTAAAATGTCCAGACTACCCAAAGCAATCGACAAATTGAATGCAATATCCATCACAATATTCAACAGAGTTTTTCATAGAATTAGAACAAATAATACTTAAATTTGTGTGGAACCATTAAAGACCCCAAATTGCCAAAGCAATCTTGATAAAAAAAAAAACGAACAAAGAGGGTGGTATCACAATAGTAGATTTCAACATGTACTACAAAATTAATCAAAACAGTATGACGCTGGCACAAAAATGCACTTGTAGATCAATGGAACAGAATAGAGTCCAAAAATCCACATTTTATTTGTAATTAATCTACAACAAATGAGGCAAGAATATACAATGGAAAAAACTCTCCAATAAATGGTGCTGGGGAAACTGGATAGCTACATGCGAAAGAATGAAACTGGACCATTCTTTTACACCATACACAAAAATAAACTCAAAATAGATTAAAGGCCTAAAAGTGAGGCCTGAAACTATAAAATGCCTAAAAGAAAACATAGGCTGTAATTTCTTTTATATCTGCTGTAGAAACATTTTTTCTAAATATGTTTTATCTGGAAAGGGAAACAAAAGAAAAACTATTGAGACTATGCCAAAATAAAACATTTTTGCACAACAAAGTGAACCATCAACAAAAGAAAATGTCAATCTACTGAATGGGAAAAGATATCTGCAAAAGATATATTCGATTAGGGATTAAAATCTAAAATATATAAAGAACTTATACAAAGGAACAGAAAATATATATACATTCTGATTAAAAATGGGCACAGAATGGCAACAGACATTTTCTCAAAGAAGGCATACAGATGGACAACAGACAATAAAAAGATGCTCAACATCACTAATCATTAGGAAAATGCAAATTAAAACTACACTGTGATATCACTATACTCATGTCAGAATGGCTAGTATCAAAAAGACAAGAAATATCAAGTGTTGGGAAGGATGTGGAGAAAAAGTAACATGCATTGTCATTGCAATGTGAATTGGTGCAGGCGCTACAGAAAACAGAATGGAGGTTCCTTCAAAAATTAAAAATAAAATTACCATATGATCCAGTAATTCCACTACTAGGTATCTACCCAAAGAAAGTGAAGACACCATTTTGAAAGAATATGTGCACCCCTATGTTTATTGTAGCACTATTTGCAATAGGCAAGATATGGGAGTAACCCAAGTGTCCACTGATGAATGGAATAAAGATGTGTGTGTGTGTGTGTGTGTGTGTGTGTGTGTGTGTAATGGAATATTGCTCAGACATAATTAAATCTTACCGTTTGCAGCAATATGGTTGGAGCTAGAGGGTATAATCCTAAATGAAAAAGTCAGTCAAAGAAAGATAAATGCCATATGATTTCACTCATATGTGGACTTTAAGAACAATACAAATAAAGAAACAAAGAAGAATGAGACAAACCAAGAAACCCTGACTGTTAAATGTGGAGAACAAACTGGTGGTTGCTAGAGTGGACATGGGTGGGGGATGACTGAAATAGATAAAGGGTATCAAGAGTACACTTATCTTGATTAGCAGTGAGAAATGTGTAGAATTATTGAATCATTATATTATACACCTGAAACTACTATAACACTCTATGTTAATTACCCTTGGGTAAAGAAAAATAATTCTGGGAATAATGATGGTAGATCAACAAGTAGTTAGAGATATAAATACAAAAAAAGTTTTCAATTTTGGTGTGAGAGTCCTGCAAACTTTCCAATCATCTGTACCTTGTTTCTAATAATCATGTTATAAAACACTGGCACATATTAGACAGTAAATATTTTACTTCAGAAAAAAATTTTGTGACAATTTGTATTAAATATTAAAATAATTAAAGTAACTTTTTGCTCTTTGCTTAGAAATAAGAATGTGTCTTCTTTGAGCTAGCCACCAAATACATATTTAATTTCCAGAAAGAAATATATGTATCATCAGAAGTTGCTTATAGACTGAAGAAGTAGCATGTCTCAAACATCACTTGCTACTACTGGATTTGATATGCTTAAATTCAGTGATTCTAAATCACAGGGGATTCAGAATGACTGCAAATTGTACGTGAATACATATGTGCAAAGATCATTTGTTTTATATTGAAGAAAAAGCATGACTCAAATACTAACATACAATTACTTTTGAAATATATGTAGATGTCCTAGTTGAGGTTCATTTATTTTTTGCACATGGATGTCAAACTGTTCCAACACCGTTTGTTAAAAGATTATCACCTCTTCATTTAATCACTTTTGCACATTTGTCAAAAAAAATTTTACTATATTTGTGTGGCTCTATTTCTGGATTCTGTTCTATTTCATTGATTGGTGCATTTATTCCTTACCAGTACCATATTGCCTTGATTATTATAGTGTATTTTTTTATATCTTAAAATCAGGGTGAGTCCTCCAACTTCATTCTTCTTTAAAAAAATTTTTTCCCTATTCCCATTCCTTTGTCTTCTCAAATAAATTTTGAGTCATCCTGTCTGTATCTCCAAAAATCTTGCTTGGGTTTTTATTAAAATTGCATTAAATATTTAGATCAATTTGTAAAAATTTGGCATCTTGACTACATAGGACAAGGTTTCTTAGATATTTACTATCTATTAATTTTTTATTGGGATGCTGGACATTGTGAATGTTGTTGATTGTCTGAATTTATTCATCTTCTGTGAAAGGTGTCAAATGTTGTTTTGGCAAAATTAAGTAACTTGTAGATCAATTCGATCTCATCGAGGTCTTTTTTTTTAAGATTTTATTTATTTATTTGACAGAGAGAGAGACAAGCAGTGAGAGAGGGAACACAGGGGAGTGGGAGAGGAAGAAGCAGGCTCCCAGCAGAGGAGCCTGATGTGGGGCTAGATCCCAGAATGCCGGGATCACGCCCTGAGCTGAAGGCAGACGCTTAAGGACTGAGCCACCCAGGCGCACTCATCAAGGCCTTTTTAAAATATTTTCTAAGGGAGTTCTAGGTTAATCTTTACTCCCAGGGATATTTCATCTGTGCTACTAAGAAGTGATTCCTTCAGGGTCTTCATTGTATATCCCTGGGCTCACCAAGGACTCTCTGCTCTGGACAGTTGAAACTTAAATTTTCCTTACTTACATGAGCTTTATAACTTCCCATTACAACTTATGGGAATTAGTTAGCTTGCAACTGTCTGGTCATTCTTTGATCAGTTTTATAAGGTTTTGCATTATGCTTTTACAAGTGATGGCTATATAGATATCTGGAACTTTTCTTCTGCATAGCTCTCACTTATCCAGAATTCTGCCTTATAGATTCCAGCCTTCTCGGTATCCCTGAACTCTGATCTCCGCCTCTTCAACTCAGCAAAGCCACTAAGCTCTGTTTAGATTCCCGATATCTATACCCTCACTGTGGAAATTGCCTCCAGGTTGAAAGCTGGAGCTCCTGTGGGGTTCACTTTCTTTGTTTCTCTTCTCTCAGGGATCCCAGGCGTATGCTATCTATTTCCCAATGTGTAAAGACAGCTGTTTCATATGCTTTGTCCAGCTTTCTGGTTGCTTATTTTGAGAAGTTAAGTGTGGTCCTTGTTACTACAACATAGCCAGAGTGTAAGCCATTTAATAGCTTGCTGCTTACTATTGTCTTTGTATCTGAATTGATTGATACCATTATCAAAATTTCCCTTTCTGAGGCTTCTTTACAATTAACTGAAGAGATACTATTATTACAGTATTTGTTTAAGCAATGAAAATACAATTTCTAAATTGTAACTACAGGCAACTCTGTCCTTTGGACTAATCTAGCACGCCTGTCCATTCTTCTAACTACCTCATGTGTATCCTATGTTCATGTACAGTGACAAGTCTTCCCAGACCTTGAATATCTTCATCCTTTTCTCCAAATCTTCCCACTCCACCAAGCAGCCTTCTGTAACTGGATGTCACACTTGCATGCTTTAGTTGGCCAGAAAGTTAATTCAGAAGTGGAATTACCCAAGCTGAATTTATGTGGTACCATTGATATAGACTGTGAAGGTCACCTTGCTTCACTCATTATAGAGATTTTTGGCAAACTGAAACTAAAGACAATTCAACTTTATTAAAAACAAACTGGCTACAGGACACCTAGGTGGCTCAGTCAGTTAAGTGTCTGCTTTTGGCTCCCAGGGTCCTGGGATTGAGTGCTGCATCAGGGTCCTTACTCAGCGGGGAGCCTGCTCCTCCTTCTGCTTGTGCTCTCTCTCTCTCTGACAAATAAATAAATACAATCTTTAAAAAAAACTGGCATGGACACTTTAAATATGTGCCTTGAAAGATAAACAGATAACCAGTTTAAACTAGACTAAAGAGGCATGACAGTGCAATGATTTTACATTGGATACTCAATTGGAAAAAATGACATAAAGGAAAATATTAGCAATATTTGAACATATAGCTTATATTAAATGATAATGCATCAAGTTAAATTGTCTAAATTTGATAATTTTACATCATTGGATAAAAGAATGTCCTTGTTCTTTGGAGATGTAGGCTGTGGTGTTTGGAGTTAAATATTTATTATATCCCTAACTTGCTCTTAAATAATTTGGGTGGGGGAAAGAGAAAGAATGAGAGAGAGAGAATGAGAAAATGCATGTGATCAGGTGTACTCCAATGAGAGGAAATGTTAACATTTGGTGAATCTAGGTGGAAGTTTGTGGGAATTACTTTTATTGTCATTGTAGCGTATAGCTTAGAACATATTTTAAAAATAAAACAGATTAAAAGCAACCACACAAAACAAAACTAAACAAACAAAAGTAACACACTTCTTACTAAGCAAAATAGATCTATATGTCAGATATGCTGACAAATTACTGTGACATCTAATTAGTCCTTAGAGTATCTTTTTTTTTTAGAGGAGCATTTATATTTTTGGATCCTTATGGGATTTGGCTCTACAACACAAACTTGATTACATCCACTTTCTCTTGTTTCCTGTGTGTGTGTGTGTGTGTGTGTGTGTGTTGTTTTTTCATAATTGGATAAGCTACTTCAGGGCAGGTTCTGCTCTCTGTCTTATCTATATATTCCCAGCAATTAAGAAAATTCTGAGCATAAAGTTTTCAGTGAATAATTCTTGAATTTGGTAAGCTTACATGAATTTGGTAGGTTGACCAAATGAGAACTTTCTCTATTATGGGCTAGGAATTCCTATTTATCATTTTTACTAAGGTTTTTACTTCCTAAGCAATCAGGATAGTCATTTAATATTTCTCCTTTTTAAATGATTTTAAGATTCGGATAAACTAAATGAGTATTAGGCTAAGAGGAGGGTATATTCTAGACCACACAAAAAGGTCACTATTCTTTTTTTGATATACATATAGGTTACTCTCTGTGTACTTTCATCGCCAGGCTCAGTTAGAAATTCAAAAGTAGATAATGCTAAGATAAGTCAAGCAGAGAAAGACAATTATCGTACGGTTTCACTCATTTATGGAACATAAGAAGTAGGAAGATCGGTAGGAGAAGAAAGGGAAGAAGAAAGGGGGGGTAAACAGAAGGGGGAATGAACCATGAGAGACTATGGACTCTGGGAAACAAACTGAGGGTGTCAGAGGGGAGGGGGGTGGGGGAATGGGATAGGCTGGTGATGGGTATTAAGAAGGGCACGTATTGCATGAAGCACTGGGTGTTATACGCAAGTAATGAATCATGGAACTTTACATCAAAAACTAGGGATGTACTGTATGGTGACTAACATAATATAATACAAAAATATTATTTAAAAAAAGTGGAGGCTTACAGAGGTGTGCTGAACAAAGCACAGACATGTTAGTGAAGCTCAAAAACATTTCAATAGAAGAGCCTATGTTTTTACCTTCAAAGGACTGAGTAATATTTAATGTTTTGTTTTTTTATGGAATGTGTTCTCAGAATGCTAAGTTGAGAAGCATTTAGGATTTCCTTGTAAGGTACCAGTTGAAAAGGTATAATGAATCTTAACAATTCAGAGTAGTCATGTGTGAGCTGCATTCATGAGTTACCAGTAGGGTATATATACTTTATCTTGAAAGCCATATATGTTGCCTCTGTCCTGATTACTCAGTCAAGTACAGTGTTAATATGTCCTGTAGCAATGAGAAAAGTTAACCTAAACTAAGTTTGTGACTTTGTTTTGATTAGGTCACCATAGGTTCAGGGCCAAGTTGGTTTTTTTTATTAATGTTTTTTTATTATATTGTGTTAGTCACCATACAGTACATCCCTGGTTTTTGATGTAAAGTTCAATGATTCATTAGTTGCGTATAACACCCAGTGCACCATGCAATATGTTTTACATCCATTCATTCAACCAATAGTCATAAATTCTCATGGTGAATAGCTAGCTCTGCTGGATGCTTTTTAAAAATCTTTATTTATTTTTGGTAAAAGTTGTATAGATTTAAGGTATGCAATGTGATGTTTTGATATGTGTATACATTCTGAAATGATTACTACAAAGTAATTAACATACCTACCACCTCCCATTGTTACCATATTTTTTATGAATAATCACCTTATCAAAGAATAACCATGCCCTAAAAACTCATCTTAAATTAATTCGTAGCAGAAAACTACTATAGATATTTGTATGGCCTAAAAATCAGATGTATGTGTAGAATGTTGTTAGGAAAAACCATATTATTTTATGAATACAAAATTTAAAAAAAAGAAATTGTTAGGAACTGTTATTAGCAATGAGAACATTCTGATATTTGACTTCTTTAGGAAGATTTCTCTTTAAGGGATGAGAATTTCTTTAGTTCTTTGTTCCTCAAAGTATGAGTGAATAATGCTGCTTATTTTCAGGGTGCAGAAAGCTAAAAAGAGATTTGTTCCCAATCTAAACACAAAGTTAGAATGTTGCTAAATCATAAATTTGCTTGAATCTGTGAGAGAACTGAGGTTAAAGAACAACCAAAGAGCACAAATTCTAAGGAAATATAGGATTCTCCAAGGAGAGATGAGATGCAAGTATTGGCTAACCTATGCAAAGCACTGTACCAAAAAGGCCAGATTCCATACAAAAAAGTAAAAAAAGAAAATCAGGTAAAATGTTTAAGGGATTTTGAAAGGCTTATACGGACTACTCTGAAAGTATAGAATCCTGGAATTTCCAGACTCAAGCAAAGTTTGCATACGCTTCTAAGTTCTTTTTTGTGAATTTCCAGTTGTGTTCATTAGAAATAGAGTTGGTGGTAGGAAACAGTCTCCCTAAGTGGCAGTTAAAAGAATATGTAGCAATAGAAAATACTCAATAAACCCAAAAGATGACAGGAAAAGAGGGGGAAAAAGCAAATAAGAAGGAACAGATATCATCAGAAGAAATATCATAATTCAACCATATAAATAATTATATTAAATGGAAATGGTCTAAACACATTCATAACAGAGATTGTCAGATTATGTTGTTTATATGAAATCTACCCTAAATATGAAGACACAGATAAAGTAAAAATGTTGAAAAAGATATTCCATTTAAATAAATAAATTCACATTTAATAGAACAGAAAATCAGCAAAGATATAGAAGGCTGGAACAATACTATAAACCAACTTGTGTTAGTAGACATTTATAGAAAAATTGACAAAGCAGCAGTCAAATACATGTTCTTTTCATGTACACATAAAACATTTACAAACATAGATCTTATTCTGACCTATAAAACAGATCTAAACAAATGCAAATAAGCAAGACAAAGGAATTAACATAGAAATAAATAGAAAGATATTTGGAAAAGCAGAACCTTGGACAAGGGCATGCCAGCAGGCAGTTTATTTGGGGGAAAAATGAACATATAGAGATGGCAATAAGCACAGAAACAGGTACATAAAATTAGACATTAAGGAAATAAAAACATTAAATAACAATGAAACAAACTATTTGAATGACCAAAATGAAAAAAAAAATAGCCAAGCATTCTAACTGCTGGATGGATGCAGAGAAACTAGAACTCTCATATATTGCTGGAGATGTACACTCTGGAAAATATTTAGGCCGTGTATTATAAATTTAAATATATACTTATCCTATAATCCAACAATCCTCCTTTTAGGTATGTATTCAAGAGAAAGAAAAAGGTAGTTTACACAAACACAAACATATGATTGTTTATCCGGCTTTATACATAATTGCCAAATTGTGAAACAAATCAAATCTCTATCAATTAATAAAGGCAAATAAACTGTGGCTCATTCATATAATGAAATACTGTTCACCAATAAAAAAGAATAAACTTCTGACATATGAAACAAGATGGTTGAATCTCAGATACATTATTCTAAGTGAAAGCATCCAGATGAAAATGTTTACATATTATTCTATGATTCAATTTATCTGGTGTTCTGAAAAGTAAAAAATACAGAGATGGAAAAGAAATCAGTGGTTGCCACTGAACAAAAATAGGTTACCTCAACACAATGAAGGAACTTATAACACAATAAAATCCATATATAAAAAGTCCACAGTTAACATCATAGCCAATGGGGAAAAACTAAAAGCTTTTCCTCTAAGATCTGGTACAAGGCAAGTGTACCCACTCTCACCACTTGTATTCAACATAATACTGGAAGTTCTAGCCAGAACAATTAGATAAGAAAAAGAAATAAAAGTATCCAAATCAGAAAGGAAGAATTAAAATGATCTCTGTTTGTAGATGGTATGATCTTATATGTAGAAAATTCTAAAGACTTAACAATGATAATATTAGAACTACCAAATATATTCAGTAAAAGTTGTTGAATACAAAATCAACATCAGTTGTGTTTCTGTATGTAAACAGCAAAATTTCCAAAAAGGAAATTTAAAAATCCCCCCCCCTTTTTAAGGATTTTATTTATGTATTTGACAGAGAGAGACAGCCAGCAAGAGAGGGAACACAGCAGGGGAATGGAAGAGGAAGAAGCAGGCTCCTAACAGAGGAGCCTGATGTGGGGCTCGATCCCATAACGCCGGGATCACGCCCTGAGCCGAAGGTAGACGCTTAACAACTGAGCCACCCAGGCGCCCCTAAAAATCCCCTTCTTAATAGCAACAAAAAGAATAAATTATTTAGTAATAAAATTAACCAAAGAGATGAAAGACTTACACACTGAAAATTATAAAACATTATTGAAGGAAATTAAAGAAGATACAGGTAAAGAGAAGAAAGCTTGTATTAATGTAAGAGTTACTATTTTTTAAATGTCCACACTACACATAGTGATCTGCGGATTCAATGTAATCCTTATCAAAATCCCAGTGACATTCTTGACATAACCAGGAAAACAACAATAAACAATATATAGAACCACAAAAGACTCTGAATAGCCAAAGAAATCTTTTTTTTTGTTTTTTAATGAGAAATTTATAGTTAACTGAAAAATTTAACAAGATTCCATCTGCCCATTTATAATTTTAGCTTCACACAACCTCTTACTAATCCAAGTGTAGCATCACATAGCATTTCTTTTTTTTTAATTTTTTTTATTATTATGTTAGTCACCATACAGTACATCCCTGGTTTTTATGTAAAGTTCGATGATTCATTAGTTGCGTATAACACCCAGTGCACCATGCAATATGTGCCCTCCTTACTACCCATCACCAGCCTATCCCATTCCCCCACCCCCCCTCCCTTCTGAAACCCTCAGTTTGTTTCTCAGAGTCCAAAACAATCTTAAGCAAGAAGAACAAAGCTAGGGCATAACATTTTCTAATCTCAAAACATACTACAAAGCTAAAGTAATAAAAACAGTATGGTCTTGGCATAAAAGCAGACATAGAGACCGATGGAACAGAATAGAGAGCCCAGAAATAAATCCAGTATTTACAGTCAACCGATCTTTGACAAAAGTGTGAAGAATGTATAATGGAGAAAGGGTAGTTTCTTCAATAAATGTTGTTAGGGAAACAAGATATCCATATGTAAAAAAAAAAATGAAACTGGACCCTTATCTCACACCACATATAAAAACTCAAAATAAAGACTTAAATATAAGACTTGAATCCATTGAACTACTAGAAAAAACACAGGGAAAAAGCTCTTTGAAATTGATGTTGGCTGATTTTTTGGATATGACTTTCAAAACACAGGGAATGAAAGCAAAACAAAAACAAAACAAAACAAACAAAATAACCCCAAAGCAAAAACAAAAAGCAAGTGGAGCTACATCAAACAAAAATGCTTCTGCACAACAAAGCAAACAATCAATAGAATGAAAGGGCAATTTCTGGGATGGGAGAAAATATTTGCCGAACATATATCTGATAAAGATTTAATCCAAAATACATAAATAACTCTTACAACTCAATAGCAAGAAAACAAATAGCCCAATTTAAAAATGAGCCAATGACCTGAGTACACATTTATCTAAAGAAGACATAAAAATGGCCAACAGGTATATGAAAAGTTGCTCAGCATCATTATTCACCAGGGAAAAACAAATCAAAACCACAATGAAAAAGAACGCAACACATGTTAAAATTGCTATTACCAAAAATATGAAAGATAGCAAGTGTTGACAAGGGTGTGGAAAGAAGGGAACCCTGGTACACTATTGATGGGAATGTAAATTTGTAAAGCCATTATGGAAAATAGTATGAACGTTCCTCAAAAACTTGCTCATAAAGCTATCATATGATCCAGCAATCCCACTTCTGGATATATACTCAAAGGAAATGAAATCAAGAACTCCAAGAGATACCTGTACCCCTGAGTTCACTCCAGTACTATTCCCAGTAGTCAAAATTTGGAAATAGCCCAAACATCCAATATTCATCTACAGATGAATAAAGAACATGCGATTGTATCTATCATCTATCTATCTATCATCTATCATCTATCTATCTATCTATCTATCTATCTATCTATCTATCATCTATCATCTATCTATCATCATCTATCATCTATTATCTGTCTATCATCTAGCATCTATCATCTATCTCTCTATTTATCTATCTATCATCTATCATCTATATCATCTATCATCATCATCTTATCATCTATCTATCTAATGGAATATTGCTCAGCTTTAAAAAAAATAGGAAATTCTTCCAGTTAGAGAGCATGCCTGGACCTCGAAGACATTATGATAAGTGAAATAAGCCAGATGTAGAAAGATAAATACTGTATAATATCACTTACATGCAGAATTGAAAATAGTCAATTTCATAGAAGCAGAGAGTACCATGGTGGTTCTTAGGGAACAAGGGGGATGGGATTGTGGAGATGTTGGTCAGGGGGTATGAAGTTTCAGGGAAGCAGGCTGAATAAGTTTTGGGGATCTAATATATAGCATAGTGCCTCTAGTTAATAATAGTATATTACACATTTGAAATTTGCTAGAAGGGTAAATCTTAACTGCCCTCATCTCTCTTTCTGTCTCTCTCTCTGTCTCTCTCTCTCTCACACACACACACCCCAAAAATGAAAGGAAATGGTAATTATGTGACATGATAGAAAAATTAACTTATTTGTACTTCACTGTGAACATGGAGTGCAGATATCTCCTTGAGATTCTGATTTCATTTCCTTTGGGTATATACCCATAAGTACGATTGCTATATCATATGGTAGTTGGATCATACGGGAGGTAGTTTATCTGATGTCCTTTTTTCTTAATGCAGGCAGTCATTGCCTCTTTACACTGCTTTTGCAGCATCCTATAAGTTTTAATAGGTTACATTTCCATATTGTTTGTTTCAAGATATTTCTTGCTTTCCCTTTTTATTTCATCTTTGACCCATTGATTTTAGGAGTTTGTTGTTTAATTTCCACATATGTGTGAATCTTCCAGTATCCCTTCTGTTACTGATTTCTAGTTTCATACCATTGTGGTTGGAAAAGATACTTGGTATGATTTAAATCTTTTTAAATTTGCTGACACTTGTTTTGTGACCTAAAATTTGATTTATCATGGAGAATGTTCCATATGTACATGAGAAGAATGTGTATTCTTCTGCTCTTTGATAGAGTATTCTGTATACACCTCTGTTAGGCTGATTTAGCCTAAAGTATAGTTTAAATCTAATGTTTCCTTATTTATTTTCTTTCTTGATGATCTATCCATTGTTGAAAGTGTGGTATTAAAGTCCCCTACTGTCACCGTATTGTCTCTTTTCCCCTTCATACCTGTTAGTCTTTGCTTAATATATGTATGTGCTCTGATGTTGGGTACATACAATAAAATTGTATTTTCTCTTAGTGAATTGACCATTTATCATAATATAACAAGATCCTTTGTGTCTTGTTGAGGTTTTTAACTTTAAGTCTAGTTTGTCTGGTGTACATATAGCTACCCCTGCTCTCTTTGGTTTCCATTTGTGTGGAGTATTTTTTCTACCCCTTCACTTTGAGCTTTTGTGTGTCCTTGAAGCTGTGTTCTGCAGGCAGCATGGAGTTCTTTTTTAAATCCATTCAGCCACTCTGTGTCTTTTAAATAGGTAATTTAATACAATGAATTAAAAGAAATTATTGATAGGTAAGGACATCCTACTGCTATCTTGTTAATTTTTTTCTGGTTGTCTTGTAATTCTTTTGTCTCTTTCTTCATCTTGCTATCTTCCTTTGCAATTGATGATTTTCCATAGTGATATACTTTGATTCTCTTCTCTTTATCTTGTACATACCATACATTTTTGTTTTGTAATTACCCGATAGCTTATATGAAACATAAATATAACAGTCTGTTTTAAACTGACAACTTAACTTTTTTAAAATTTTAACTTCCAGTACATCTAACATACAGTGTAATATTAGTTTAAGGTATACAATATAGTGCTTCAACAATTCCATTTGTCACCCAGTGCTCTTCATGACAAGTGCATTCCTTAATCCCCACCACCTAGTTCATTCATCTCACCTCCCACCCATCCCTCTGGTAACCATCAGTTTGTTCTCTATAGTTAAGAGTCCATTTCTTGGTTTGTGTCCCTCTCTTTTTTGTGCTTTGTACATTTTTATTTATTTATTTATTATTTATTTATTTGAGAGAGACAACATGCATGAGTAGGAGGAGGGGCAAAAGGCAAGGGAGAGAGAGAATCTCAAGCAAATTCCCTGCCTAGCGTGGAGCTCCATGTGGTGGTTGATCCATGACCCTGGGATCATGACTTGAGCCAAAATAAAGAGTCATATGCTTAACCCACTGAGTCAGCCAGGTGCCTCTTATTTGTTTTGTTTCTTAAATGCCACATATGAGTTAAATCATGGTATTTGTTCTTCACTGACTAATTTAAATTAACATTATGCTCTCTAGCTTCATCATATTTGTCATTGCAAATGACAAAATTTCACTGTTTTTATGGCTGAATAATATTCCCTTGCATATGTATACAACCTCTTTTTTTAATCCATTCACCTATCCATAGACATAGGGGTTGTTTCCATAATTTGGCTATTGTAAATAATATTGCTATAAACATAGGGGTGCAGGTAACCATTTGAATTAGTGTTTTTGTATTTTTTGGATAAATATTCAGTAGTGTGATTACTAGACTGTAGGATAGTTCTGTTTATAATTTTCTTGAGGAACCTCTATACTGTTTTCCACATGGCTGTACCAGTTTGCATTCCTACCAATAGTATAAAAAGGTTCCTTTTGCTCCACATCTTCACCAATACTTGTTGTTTCTTGTATGTTTGATTTTAGCAATTCTGACAGGTATGAGGTGATATCTCATTATAGATTTGTTTTGGACTTCCTTGACGATGAGTGATGCTGAGCATCTTTTCATTTGTCTGTTGGTCATCTGAACATCTTTCTCAGAAAAATGTCTGTTTGTATCTTTTTTCAAATTATTATTATGTTCAGTTAGCCAGCAAGTCTAGTCATATCTTCTGCTCATTTTTAATTGAATTATGTGTTTTTTGGGTTTTGAGTTGTATAAGTTCTTTATATATTTTGGATACTAACCCTTTATCAGATATCATTTGCAAATATCATCTCTAATTCAGTAAGGTTGCCTTTTAGTTTTGTTGATTGTTTCCTTCATTGTGCAGAAGATTTATATTTTGATGAAATCCCAATAGTTTATTTTTGCTTTTATTTCCCTTGCCTTTAGAGATATTTCTAGAGAAAATGATGCTGCAGCTGATGTCAGAGACAATACAGCCCGTGCTCTCTCCTAGTATCTTTATGATTTCAGATCTCACATTTAGGTCAAAAATCCATTTTAAATTTATTCGTGTGTATAGTGAAAAAAAAAGTGGTCCAGTTTAATTCTTTTGCATGTGGCTGTCCAGTTTTCACAACACTGTTTGTTGCAGAGATTGTCTTTTTGCCATTGAATATTCTTTACTGCTTTGTTAGAGATTAATTGGCCATATACTTATGGTTTTATTTCTGGACTTTATTTTCTGTTCTGTTGATCTATGTGTCTATTTTTGTACTAGTATCATACTGTTTTGATTATTACAGCTTTGTAATATAACTTGAAGCCTGAATTGTGATACCTCCAGCTTTGGTTTTGTTTTTTGAAATTGCTATGGCAATTTGGGGGTCTTTTGTGGTTCCATACAAATTTTAGGATTGTGTACTTCAATTTTGTGAAAAATGCTATTAGTATTTTGGGTAGGGATTTCATTAAATATATAGATTGCTTTGGGTAGTATAGACATTTTAACAATAGTTCTTCTAATCCATGAGCATGGAATGTCTTTCCATTTATTTGTGACCTCTTCAATTTCATCAATGTTGTATAGTTTTCAGAGTCCAGGTCTTTCACCTCTTTGGTTAGGTTTATTCCTAAGTATCTTATTATTTTTTTGTGTGGTTGTTAATGGGATTGCTTTCTTAATTTCTCTTTCTGTTATTTCATTTTTAGTGTATAGAAATGCAACAGATTTTGACACACTGATTTTGTATCCTACAACTTTACTGAATCTTTTTATCAATTCTAGCAACTTTTTGGATGGAGTCTTCTAGGTTTTCTATATAGAGTATCATGTCACCTGCAAATAGTGAAACTTTTACTTCTTCCTTTTCAATCTGGATGGTTTTATTTCTTTTTGTTGATTGCCATGGCTAGGACTTCTAGTACTATGTTGAATAAAAGTGATGAGTGCACATCCTTGTCTTGTTCCTGACCTTATGGGGAAAGCTCTCAGGTTTTCACCATTGAGTATGATGTTCATTGTAGGGTTTTTGTACAGGCTTTATTACATTGAGGTATGTTCCCTGTAAGCCTACTTTGTTGAGGACTTTTATCATGAAGGACATTGTACTTTGTAAATTCTTTCTCTGCAACTATTGGAATGATCATATGGTTTTTATCCTTTCTGTCATTGATGTATCACATTGATTTGCGAATATTGAACCAAACTTACGTCCTAGGAATAAATCTCAGTTGATCATGGTGAATGATTTTTTTAATGTGTTCTTGAATTTGGTTTGCTAGTATTTTGTTGAGGATTTTTTATTATGCTCATCAAAGCACTTGGCCTGTAATTCTCTTTTTTTGGTGGTATCTTAATCAGCTTTTTGTATCAGGGTAATGCTGGCTTCATAGAATTTGCAAGTTTTCCTTCCTTTTCTATTTTTTTTGGAATAATTTGAGAAGAATAGGTATTAACTCTTCTTGAAATGTTTAGTAGAATTCACCTGCGAAACCATCTTGTCCTGGGCTTTTGTTCATTGGGAGATTTTTGATTACTAATGCAGTCTCCTTGCTGATAATCAGTCTATTCAAATTTTCTATTTCTTCCTGCTTCAATTTTAATAGGTTATATGTTTCTATGAATTTATCTATTTTCTCTAGGTTGTCCAATTTGATGGCATAGAATTTTTCATAATATTCTCTTAAAATTATTTGTATTTCTGTGGTGTTGGTTGTTACTTCTCCTCTTTCATTTGTAATTTTATTTGTTTATGTCCTTTTTCTTTGTTTTTTGATGAGTCTGGCTAGAGGTTTATGAATTTTGTTTATCCTTGCAAAGAATCAGCTCTTGATTTCATTTATTTGTTCTACTGTTTTTGTGATTTTCTTTTAGTTTACATATCATTTATTTCTGCTCTAATCTTTATTATTTTCTACCTTCTTTTGTTTTTCTGTTTTGTTTGTTCTTTTCCTAGCTCCCTTAGGTGTGAGGTTAGTTTATTTGACATTTTTCTTGCTTCTTGAGATAGACCTATATTGCTATAATCTTTCTTCTTAGAACTGCTTTTGCTGCATCCCAAAGGTTTTGGACTTCCGTGTTTTCATTTTCATTTGTTTCCATGTACTTTTGGGTTTCTTTGATTTTGGGGGTTGACCCATTCACTATTTAGTAACATTTTATTTAACCTCCATGTATTTGTGGTCTTTCCAGATTTTTTCTTTGGTTAATTTCTAGTTTTGTAGCATTCTGGTCAGAAAAGATACATGGTATGATTTTGGTCTTTTTGAATTTGTTGAAGCTTGTTTTGTGGCCTAATTAGTGTTCTGTTCTGGAGAAAGTTCCATGAACACCTGAGAAGAATGTGTATTGTGCTGTTTTAGAATAGAATGTTCTAAATACATCTGTTAAATACATCTGGTCCAGTGTGTTATTCAAAACCATTGTGTCCTTGTTGATTTTCTGATTGGATGATCTCTCCATTTATGTAAGTGGGGTGTTAAAGCCCCCTACTATTATTATATTACCATCAATTAGTTCTTCTATGTTTGTTATTAACTGTTTTATGTATTTGGGTACTTCCATGTTGGGTGCATAAATATTTACAATTGTTATATCTTCTTGTTGGATTGTCCCCTTTGCTATTATATAGTGTTCTTTGTCTCTTATTACATTATTTCTTTTTTTTTTAAAGATTTTATTTATTTATGAGAGAGAGAGAGAGAGAACAAGTGGTAGGGAGAGGCAGAGGAAGGGAGAGAGAGAAGCAGACTCCCTACTGAGCAAGAATCCTAATGCAGGGCACAGACCCATGACCCCGAGATCATGACCTGAGCCAAAACCAAGAGTCGAACATTCAACCAACTGAGCCACTCAGGCACCCTGTAGATGGTTCTTGTTTTTTTTTTTTTTATCCATTGTGTCACCCTGTGTCTTTTGAGTTGAGCATTTAGTCCACTTACATTTACAGTAATTACTGATATGTATTTATTGTCATATTATTATGTTTTGTAGTTGTTTCTGAAGATTTTCTCTGATTTTTTTCTTCTCTTTCTCTCTTTCATAGTTTGCTGATTTTCTGTAATGATATATTTGGAATTCTTTATCTTTATTCTATGAATATATATTAGTGGTTTTTGATTTGTACTTACCATTAGGCTTGTATATAATATCTTTTGTATATAGTAGCCTATTTTAAGTTGAGGATTGTTTAAGTTTGAACCCATTCTTTACTCCTCTCCTTGCCATGCAATAGGTCTATGGTGTCCTATATTATATCCTTTTATGTTGTGATTTCCTTTACTGATTTTTTAAATAGGAATATCCATTTTTACTGCTTTTGTATTTTCTACCTTTATATTGTCCCTTTTGGTCTCTCCTTTGCACTCAAAGCCTCCCTTTTAATATTTATTTCAGGGTTGGTTTAGAGTTCAAGAACTCTGTTTTTATTTGTCTGAAAACCTTTTTGCCTCTCCATCTATTCTGAATGATAGATCTTTTGGATAGTATATTATTGGCTGCAGATTTGTCCCTTTCAGCACTTTGAATATATCATGCCACTTTCTTCTGTCTAGCAAAGTTTTTGTTGTTTAAAATCCCCTGATACCTTTATAGAAGTTCCCTTGTATGTAACTGTCTTCTTTTGTCTTGCTGCTTTTCTTTATCACTACATTTTGCCATTTTAATTACAATCTGTTTTGTTGTGGATCTGCTTTTATTGATTTTGTTGGGGGTTCTGTGTGCCTCTTGGATCTGGATATCTGTTTCCTTTCCCAGATTAGGGACGTTTTCAGGTATTATTTCTTTAAATAAATTTTATACTCACTTTCCTTTCTCTTCTTCTGGGATCCCTATAATGTTACTGTTATCACATTTGAGGGAGGCATTGAGTTCCCTATGTCTATTCTTATTTTGCGTAGTTCCTTTCTCTCTCTCTCTCTTTTTTAGCTTGATTGCTTTTCATTACTCTGTCTTCTAGGTCATTAATTCTTTCTTTTGCCTCTTCCAGCCTGCTGTTCATTCCATCAAACATTTTTCTCATTTCATCTATTGAACCTTTTATCTCTGCTATGTTATTCCTTATCTCTGTATTAAGGGTCTCACTCCTGTCTTCCACTCTTTTCTCAAGTCCAGTGAGTATCCTTATGATCATTACTTTAAATTCTCTATCAGGCATGCTACTTATATCTCTTTCACTTAGATCTCTGGCTGTGGCCTTGTCCTGTTCTTTCATTTGGGGCATATTTCTGTCTTCTCATTTTATCTAATTCTCTGTGTCTGTGTCCTTGTGTTAGGAAAGTCAGCTACATTTCTTTTTCTTAAGGGTAATTGTCTTATGCAGAAGAGGTCCTATTGTGCCCTGCAGTGTAATGTCCCCTGTTCCCCAGGGCCTGGTCCTTCTGGGAGTGTCTCCAATGTGTGCTGCATGGGTTTTGCTATTGTGTCCTGATGTTTTATCCTTTAGGCCAGTTATCTGCCAAGGTTCTCTTTGCTTATTTTGCATAGTGTTTGGCCCCTGGCATGAACATAGTGAGTTTTAACTGGGTGTGCTCTGGTATGCTTGTGAAATGAGACCTGTCACCACTGCTACTATAATCAAGGCCCTGCAAAACTCCTGGTTTGGGAAATTTTTTTAATGTTTTTTTATTATATTATGTTAGTCGCCATACAGTACGTCCCTGGTTTCTGATGCAAAGTTCGATGATTTATTAGTTGTGTATAACACCCAGTGCACCATGCAATACGTGCACTCCTTACTACCCATCACCAGTCTATCCCATTCCCCCACGCCCCCCGAAGCCCTCAGTTTGTTTCCCAGAGTCCATAGTCTCTCATGCTTCATTCCCCCTTCTGATTACCCCCCATTTCTTTATCCCTTTCTTTCCCTACCCATCTTCCTAGTTCTTATGTGGTGTTGGCAGGCGTTTGGGCCAGTCTCCTGGGGTAGGGGTTCTTCTGTGCCAGGACTGAAGCAAGCATGATTTGGACAGGTATTTCCACTAGAGCACGGAGGGGGAGGGGGCTTTGTGTAAGCAAGTTATGTAGGGAGTGTCAGTGCTGTGCTGGTTTTCCCAGATCTCTCTGTGTTTATGCTAAGGGACAAGAGAGGGAAATGTTGACTACTAGTCCCTTTGTTGCCAGAGGGGTCTCTCCATGAATGCTGCTTCTCTGGGATATGCTCTGAGATGAGCAAATAAACTCCCCACTGGCTGCCCCAGGCACTCTTCAGATTGCTGCTTCCACACTGTATGTCCACAGGCTATTTGCCCTGTATTTCTCCTAGAGCAGCCCCAATGCCCTCTGCCCTTCTCTCAGAGACAATCCCCCTGATCTTTAAAACTCCAGGCTTTAAGCCCTGCTGATTTCAAGAACTCACAAAATATAGCCCTTCTTGCTTTCCAAGTCAATTGCTATGGTAATTTGTCTTCCCTGTGTGGGCTCCTCTGTGTGCTAGTCTGTCTCTTGCCCCTCTCTGGAAGCCTGGCTCCTTTCCCACGATAGTAGCCACAATTGGTTTCTCTCCCAAATCACATCTCCACATTTCCTATCTTCTTGGGTGTGGCCTCTTCTCTGCCTTCAGTTGTGGAGTTTGCTCTGCCTGTCTTCAAATTGATTTCTGGGGTATTTAAAATGATTTGATCCTTATCTAGTGGCATTTGTGAGACAAGATAAGCTTAAGGTCCTCCTACTCTGCCACCATCTTCCCAACCCACTCCCACAACAACTTAACTTTGCATACAAGAACTCTGTTATTGTAGCTATAGTTATTTTTAAAAATATTTTATTTATTTATTTGACAGAGAGAGAGACAGCCAGCGAGAGAGGGAACACATGCAGGGGGAGTGGGAGAGGAAGAAGCAGGCTACCAGCGGAGAAGCCTGATGTGGGGCTCGATCCCAGGACCCCAGGATCATGCCCTGAGCTGAAGACAGAAGCCCAATGACTGAACCACCCAGGTGCCCCAAGGTTGCTGTAGTTATTTTTAATAGTTTTGTTCTTTAGCCTTTATACTAGAGTTAAGTGGTAGCACCCCATATTACCATATCATAGTATTACAAATCTGGTTGTATACTTAACTTTTACCAATCTGTTGTATATTTTCATGTTACTGGTTAGAGTCTTTTTGTTTCAGCTTAAAGAATTCCCTTCAGGATCTCTTATAAGGCAGGTCTAGTGACAACGAACTTCCTCAGTATTTATTTGACAAAGAAAGTCTTTACTTCATTTTCATTTTTGAAATATTTTGAAAGCATTTTTGGCTTGCAGTCTTCTTTCCCTTTTAGTGCTTTGAATATATCATCCCATTCTTTACTCACCTGGAATGTTTCACTTATAGACTTTTGGTGGTTTCCTTGTATAAGATAATTTTTTTTTCTTGTTGCTTTTAAAATTCTCTCTTTGCTTTTGATTTTAGAAAGTTTTATTATAATGTGTCTTGGAGAAGACTATATTAAATTTAAATTTTAGGGTGGTCTGTTAGCTTTATGAACTTAAATGTCTAAATATCTGCCCACATTTGGGACTTTCTCAGCCATTATTTCTTTAAATATGCTTTCTGTCCCTTTCTCTCTCTCTTCTCCTCCTAGAACTCCAATGATGAATAGACTGTTTTTCGTAATGGTGCCCTATAAGTCCCATGGGCTTTTTTCATTCCTCTTCTTTTTTTTTCTCCTTTGACTGGAAAATTTTAAATGATGTCTTTGAGATCACTAATTCTTTCTTCTGCTTGGTCCAGTCTACTCTTGAAGTTCTTCAGCTTAATCATTGTATTCTTCATCCCCAAAATTTCTGTCTATGTGCTGTAATTCTTAGTTGAGCTTCTCATTTTGTTCTTATATTGTTTTTCTTATTTCATTAAATTGCTTGCCTGCATTCTCTTATAGCTCTCTGTGTGGCTCTAGACAATATTTTGATATATTTGTCTGGAAATTTGTACATATCCATTTATTTGGGGTCAATAACTGGAACTTTATTGTTTTCCTTTGTTCGAGTCATATTTTCCGGATTCTTCTTGATTCTTATAGCTTTTGTGTAAGTGGCCAACTGTTGGAAGAAGCAGTTACCTCTTCCAGACTTTATGGACTCACTTTGGTAAGAAACGACCTTCACTTGTAGGTGGGATCATACTGGAACCTGACATGACCATGGGTCTACTGGTTCAGGGTACAAAATGTGGGAGGCATATGATGGATCCAGGTCCAAGGGGCATAGTTACTTGTAGTCTCATGCCATTGGGGTCCATAGCATCAACAGCTGTATGGCCCTTGGTGAGCACTGCAGGGTGTTCAGCAGAGATAAGGCCAGCCTATTAATGTCTATACTTTTTATATGTTTGAAATTGTACACAATAAAAAATTTTTAAAGAAAAATTTAATAAAAATAAAGTTATTTTTAAAAAGTTGAAAAAAAAGGGCAGTTTGACTCTTCAGTGGTGATTCCAGGTCCAGTGTCTAGGGATTAAACATTAGTAGTGGCTATATCAAGTGGCATGGGAATGTTGATCTGTGGGAATTAGCTGCTGGTGCTTATGTAGTGGCAGGGGCTGGTTGGAAATACACACATAGTGTTGGGGGCCAGGGAAAGCAACAAGGGTTAGGGCCAAGTGGAGGTGCACAGGCAAATACAAGGGCCAGTGTTGTCAGCATGCACTACCATAGCTTCTGGTTGTCACCATGGGCACATGGCTGTGGAGGCCAATGTCAGGAGTCAGGGTGGGGGCATGCAGGTTTACAGCTGGAAAGGCTAGCAGTGAATTCAGTGGTATAGGGCAGTGATAGGAGATAGGGCTGAATCTGGGCTCACACACAACTGCAGGGATCCTGGCTCTTTTCATATACTCCTATGATTGCACAGTCTCTCCATGGGCATGTATACATCAGTGGAAGCCCATGACAGGTCAGGCCAGGAGTGTACAGGTATAGAGATAGGAGGACTAACAGCAGGTGGACCCAGTAGTGCAGGTTGGTGACAGAAGATAGGAATATAGGCTTACAAGTAGCTGTGGGGGCCCTGGCTATCAGTGTTTAGTCCTATGCATGGTATCTGCATGGGTATTCACACAGCAGTAAAAGCTGGTGATAAGGGTTAGAATAGGGATGTGCAGATGGGCATCTGTGTTGGAGTTGCAGGTACATCCAATGGTATAGGCCTGTGACAGGAGATAGAGCCAAATTCAAGCCCACAAGCAGCTTGAGAGCTTTGGCTATTGACATACACTTATGTGGCTATAAGATCTTGCCATAAATGGATACATGGCAATGGAGGCTGGTGACAAGTGTTAGGCAAGCAGCATGCAAGCACACAGGACATGGGGCTACACCCCAAATATGCATGTGGTGGTGGGGGGTGGTCAGCTCTCTGGTTCTGGGCTGGTGTATTGAAGTCATACAGTTGTAGATGCCTGAGTTGGCTGGTGGTGTGGGGCCTGGGCTCTGGTGGGGTTGAAGTTAGAGAGTAAGAAAGGGCTCAGGTAGCTGGTATCAGCAAACACGAATACCTGTGGAGCAAAACCCAATAAAATTTGCTGGGGTCTGTGGTAGCTATGCTGGCCATTTTGGTTTCTTCAGTGGTAAAATCTGCTAGGGTCACTAGGTACTCTCACTAGGTTGCCCCCACTGTGTAGCTGATATTGATAGACCCTGATTTTCTTCCTTTCCCTAGCTGTCTTCAGTCAGCTTTATCAGTGTCTGGGTGTAGTGAAACCAAAGTGGATCCTTCATATATTGCCTCAAATAGCTGGGAAGCTGCTCACTCATCCTCTATCTCTCAGTGAGGGGAACTCTTTCTAGTGGAGGAGTACCCTCCTAGCACTGAACAATTCTGGGGATGGGATGATGCAGGCAAAATGAAGCTGTTCTTCCCACATTTTTTATGTGGTTATTCTCAGGTTTTTTTGCTCCACTCTGTTGAAATTCCTTAAGGAGACTCCAGAACTTTTCTAGAGCTGTTTTGCTCATGGATAGCAATTTAATAGTTGAGATCACTAATCCCACTATTTATTGGAGACAGAGGCTGGGACCTCAACCTATTCTACCATCTTGATGATGCCACTCATTTCTCAAGATACATTTTTGATTCCCTGTTGATTTCTTCTTTGAGTCTTTGATTGTTCAGCAAGATATTTTATCAACAGAGAAATGAAACTTTAGTTAGATCAAGTATAGTTATGAGATCAACAAATTACTATGTTCAATTTATATGACTCATGAACAATTACAGAAGTGAATATAACACCACAAATGGTCATGTCCAGGCCAAACACTTCCAATTCCTATCTGTGTCACGAAGTTATTGTCTCTTTCCTCCTCAGTTGAGTACCTTTCATGGAAATTGAGCAAGGAATGAAATATATGTATCTTTGTTAGCAAATATGCAGGGAGCATACTGAAGTCTTTTGAAAATAATATGTGTCTTCAACTCAGGAACAGATGCCTCATTTGTTAGGTCTAATAGGGGTCTCTTTATTTTGAGGACAATCTCCTTCTACGGTTCGTTGAGGGAAATTGGTAGTAAATCTGCCAAATTTGTTTCAGGCTCCAGAAACTCCTTTCTCACTACACATCAAAACAGTTTTTCGGGCAAGTAAGTCTCCCACATTAAATTGTGAACTCCTTTCTGAGCAAAGTCCATGTTGATTAATCTTATGTATTTCCTTCCACAAGCCTGGCATAGTATCTGACATAGAATAGTTGCTCCATAAAAAATAGTTAAGGAAAATCAAAGCCATCTAAGCTTCAAGTTACACCATCAGGGCTTTGTGGTCCTTAGGAGAAAATGACTATTGGTAGGTTAGTTAGGTAAAAGGTTATGCAAACTAGTTTATGTGTTACCTCTCTTGAATAAAAGACAGCTGAATCTACTTACAATACACAAATTTCCAGAAAGACTTTTTCCAACTGAATATAATTGTGGAGATATCATACTGGCAGATGAGAGTAAATGTAGCAAATTTTCTATAAAGACAGAATTCACTTACTTTAGATGTGTGGACATTCAGGCTTATGGGCTGCCTTGAAACCATAGCCTTCTCATCAGAATAATCTGTAGAGCTTTAAAGAATTGAAGATTTAGATTCATTTCTCAGTAACTAGATTATATATGAACATTTAGTATGTACCATATTTTAGAGATATACTTACATTTGCAAATTTTGTGGATTAGATTTTACTGAAGTTGGTTCAGTGACTGCAGTGCAAAGATCATTCTCTGTACTATACAACAAACTTCCTACATAGATCCTAACAATGTTTATTGCTACTTCAAACAGGTGGGGTGAAAAATGTGTGTCTGTAAAAGACATAAGTACAGAGTCGCCTAGTGTGTCTGAGGTAGTCAATCACATTGGTGTCACCATTAGGAAAAACTAGCAGTGAACCAGACATCCTTCAGCCATTGGTCTGGCACATTTTCCAGATGCTGCTAAAGATGAAACTTGGCCCCATGCACCTGATGAAGACTCTGATGGAAGCAGAGGAGGAAAACTGATATAACTCCTGCAGTTTTCAGAGTCATATGTAAATGGATCAATTTTGCATATTACTCATAATCAATGAAGAGGCTACATTGTACTGAAGTGAAAAAGTGAACCACGATGATTTCCACTTATGAAACAATGGAAACCAAAATGACACATGTAAAAGAGTTGTCAAAGTTAACATCTTTAATGCCATCTTTTTTATATGGCTTTTGGTCTATTTTTTTGTGTGTACAGTGAAAGGAAATATTTTTTTAAATTTTTTCTTTTTCTTTTTTTTTCTTGATGTAAAGTTCAATGATTCATTAGTTGCGTATAACACCCAGTGCAACATGCAATACATGCCCTCCTTACTACCCATCACCAGCCTATCCCATTCCCCCACCCCCTCCACTCTGAAGCCCTCAGTTTGTTTCTCAGAGTCCATAGTCTCCTCATACTTCATTTCACTTAACATTATCTCCTCCAGTGCCATCCATGTTGCAGCAAAGGTTGAGAAATCATTCTTTTTGATAGCTGAGTAATATTCCATTGTGCATATGGACCACATCTTCTTAATCCAGTCATCTGTGGAAGGGCATCTCGGCTCCTTCCATGAATTAGCTATTGTGGACAATGCTGCTATGAACATTGGGGTGCATATGGCCCTTCTCTTCACTACATCTGTATCTTTGGGGTAAATACCCAGTAGTGCAATTGCTGGGTCATAGGGTAGCTCTATTTTTAGCTTTTTGAGGGACCTCCACACAGTTTTCCAGAGTGGCTGTACCAACTTGCATTCCCACCAACAATGTAGGAGAGATCCCCTTTCTCCACATCCTCTTCAACAATTGTTGTTTCTTGCCTTGTCAATTTTTGCCATTCTAACTGGCGTAATGTTGGTATCATAGTGTGGTTTTGATTTGAATTTCCCTGATGGCTAATGATTTTGAACATTTTTTCATGTGTCTGTTAGCCATTTGTATGTCTTCACTGGAAAAGTGTCTGTTCATATCTTCTGCCCATTTTATGATTTGTTTATTTGTTTCTCATGTATTGAGTTTGAGAAGTTCTTTGTAGATCTTGGATACCAGTCTTTTAACTCTAGTGTCAGTTGCAAATATATTCTCCCATTCCGTGGGCTGCCTCTTAGTTTTTTGGATTGTTTCCTTGGCTGTGCAGACGCTTTTTATCTTGATGTAGTCCCACGAGTTCATTTTATCTTTTGTTTCTCTTGCTTTTGGAGATGTGTCATGAAAAAGGTTGCTATGGCCGATGTCGTAGAGGTTGCTGCCTATGCTCTCCTCTAGGATTTTAATGGATTCCTGTCTCACATTGAGGTCTTTCATCCATTTGGAGTTTATTTTTGTGTATGGTGTGAGAGAGTGGTCAAGTTTCATTCTTTTGCATGTAGCTGTCCAATTTTCCCAGCACCATTTATTGAAGAGACTGTCTTTTTTCCACCGGCATTTTTTTCCTGCTTTGTCAAAAATTAGTTGTCCAAAGAGCCGAGGGTCCATTTCTGGGTTCTCTATTCTGTTCCATTGGTCTATGTGTCTGTTTTTGTGCCAGTACCATGCTGTCTTTGTGATCACAGCTTTGTAGTACAGCTCGAAATCCGGCATTGTGATGCCCCCAGCTTTGTTTTTCCTTTTCAACAGTTCCTTGGAGATTCGGGGCCTTTTCTGGTTCCATACAAATTCAAGGGCTGTTTGTTCTAGTTCTTTGAAAAATGTCCTCGGTATTTTGATCGGGATAGCATTGAAAGTGTAGATTGCTCTGGGTAGTATGGACATTTTAACTATGCTAATTCTTCCGATCCATGAGCATGGAATATTTTTCCATTTTTTGTGTCTTCTTCAGTGTCTTTCAAGAGTGTTTTGTAGTTTCTAGAATATAGATCCTTTACATCTCTGGTTAAGTTAATTCCAAGGTAACATATGATTTTTGGTGCTATTGTAAATGGGATGGATTCCCTAATTTCTCTTTCTTCAGTCTCGTTATTCGTGTATAGAAATGCAACTGATTTCTGGGCATTGATTTTGTATCCTGCCACCTTACTGAATTGTTCTATAACTTCTAATAGTTTGGGNATAGGAAATCTTATATTGGGAATGCTGGTGGAGTGAATTTTTTCTCCACTGTTAAAAATGTGTCTCCTTCAACTTTTCAGAAGGATGGGTCTCTGTTTTACTTATGTAACAAATCTGGAGAGCCTCTAATAAACATCTAGCATCGTACCAGAATGGGTATACTATTTAAAACTTTGACCTACCTTGAGACCAGTAGCCACCCAGATTCCCAGTTGTCACACTGGAAAACTTTCTTCTTTTGGGTATGGTCATGTTTTGTACCTCTTCTTTCTTTAAGACTTGAGGAAATCAAAAACACATCCTGGTTCTTGTTCCCACCATGGACAGTCTGGGATAAATTATTATAAAACTGAACATGTGTAGTACACTTATTATGATGAAAAAAATTAATTTTAAAAAGATTGGCAGAAAATCAACCCCCCCCAAAAAAACTGAGCATGTATCTGTGGCAGAAGTAATGAGTACTGAGAATTTATAAGATATAAAAATAATTGTAGTAGTTCCTTTATAAATTAGTTTGGCTATCTGCTCACATATAACATAGTTACTGAGTAATTAATTTTGGAAAGTGTGTAGTTAATTCTAAATCACCTATATATATAGGCCTTGGGTACAATCCTTCTTATTATATTAAGCTTGTCTTGGGACTAAACATCTGCATGTTTAAAATATCCCAACACAATGCTGATTTGAAACCAGAGTGGAAAACCCCTCAGAAACAGTCATTTCTACTTGCTCTTATTCTTTTCTCCAATATGGACCAATAATACTGAACTCTACTATCCCCTGTGACCACGACCCAAAATTAGCATGTATATATACATCATGTGTTTATGTATTAAGGTTGATTATATCTGTCTATTGAGTGTAAATGCATGTAATCATAAAATTACAATGTGCAGTTACATAATTAAGCTATATAATTAAATAAATATTACTATAATGGTGTTGTAAAGATATTCAGCGAGCTGTTGGAAGGAGATATGACTTAGTCTCTGGCAACTCTCAATACTTAGCTTCAAGGTGCATATGCACTCAATAGACAGATAAAATCAACCTCAATACATAAACACATGATGACAAAAAGCGACTTGATGGAAACCAAGGATCTACACATAAAGTGAAGTGGATTAAATGCTTTTCTGATCCTGTTATTCTCATCCTTTCTGTCTGGTAGTTTTCATGAATTAGGACTAGTAAAATACCTTGCATCAGGATCAAGAGCTTTGGAAAAGTATTCTAACTGAAAGATGGAGATGAAAAATGAAAACAAATCAATAAAACCTTTCTTGGTAAATTTTCCAGAACCAAACTATTGAATTAATATTGTAATTAATTTTTTAAATTTATATCTTATTATTTTAATACTTGGAATATTGACAAATAAGAGTATCATTGCATGTAGATAGCATTTTAAAAACAAACAGAGCCATGCACTCCTTTATATTTTCTGACCATTCATTCGTTTACTCATTCATTCATTCATTCATTCATCATATGTGTATTGAATACCAACTATGTACTAGGACACAAGTTAAACACTGATCTGTGTCCTTATTTTTCAGTCAGCACTCTTGGCCCTGGTCCCCAGTGCTGCTTTTTATCTTCCATCACAGTGTGTAATGCATACCTTACCCATCAGAACATCAATTTGGTGTCTCTATCATGGCTGGGTTGTCATCTAGGTCATAATGAGTTGTCAGGGTTACAGAAGAAAAAGAAAAGAAAGGAAGAAAGAAAGTAAGAAAAGAAGAAAGAAAGAAGAAAGAAAGAAAGAAAGAAAGAAAGAAAGAAAGAAAGAAAGAGAAAGGAAAGAAGGAAAAGAAAAAGAAAAGAAAGAATGAAGAAAAGAAAGAAAAGAAAAGAAGAAAGAAGAAAAAGAAAAGGAAAGAAGGAAAAAAGATAGAAAAAGAAAGAAAAGAAAAAGAAAAAAGAAGGAAGGAAAGAAGGAAAAATAGATGAAAGAAAGAAAGAAAAAAAGAAAAACAAAGTAAGAAAAAAAAAGAAAAAAAGAAAAGAAAACCAGGTATTAAGGACCTAAGGGATGATTTTAGTACTGATACTCTTAGGCACTGATAGGTACTGATAGTGCTCCTATCTGGAGCTCATCAACATGTTTGAAGTGCTATCTCTACTCAGGCCTAAAGCTGCAAGCTAAGGCGATGCCTCTAGTATTCCAGGGAAACACTCTCCTAATGCCTATTTCCACCATTCCCACTGGGCTTTGTGTTTCTTGAGAAAATAAATAGCATCTGAGTAATACCCAGTGCTTAGAAGACTTTTTTCGGGCATGTTTTTTGTGTATGCTTGCTAACTTTCTCAATAAAGAGGAGTAAAGCAATAAGTAGGGGCATCCCTGCCCACATTTCCTCTCTGTAATAACCAAAAGTGAGGAATTTTTCACATAAGTATTATTCACATATTTATAAAATCTTTAAATATCTATAGTTCATATTTTATTTTGCTTACCAACTAACAATTACCATCATTATTCTTGAGGTTAAATATTTGTTAATTCTCTTATTAGAAACTAATACTAGATATCTTACAGCAAGCGGATACTTAAGTCCCAAGGGAACCTGCTATTTTTAAAAACTCTGTGGTAAAATATTTCTTAAAATAGAATTGCAGAGTTGTAGAATCTTATAGTCAGATGGGACCTTAGAGGTCATCTGGTCCAATATTCTAGCTTTCACTGAATGTAGAAATCTACACTGTTATATTCTTGGCAGTTAGGCACTTAGTCTGGTTAAACATTTCCATAGCAAAAGAGTTCGATATACAGAGCAATCCATTCTGTTCTGTCCATGGACCTCCTTACATTGAACTGGAATTTACCTTCTTTTAACTTCTCATTGCTCCTGGTTCTACACCAGGAGCAGCACAGAATAAGTTTATATCATCTTCCATGTGATAGCTGCTCAGATAGGTAATGGCCATCTTTGTCTAACTTCCATCTCCATTTCTTTGTTTGCCTTTGCCACCTATACAATGTCAGGTTTCCAGATATTTTTTATACGTCATAGTTTTAGAATTACTTAGCCCATTCCTTTGGACTTTCTCTTGATTTTCAACACCCCTTTGAAAATGTGAGGCCCAAATCTAAATACCTTATTCTGGATTGGCTTGACCAAGTCATGGAACAGAAAGCCTACTAACCTCCCCCAGCCCACAACTGGGGAAGGATTTTTTTCTTCTCAAGTGTAGAACTATTCTCTGTTAAATTGTGTCATTTGTTCTATCATTCCATTTTGTTGAGATGCCTTTGAATCATGATTCTGTCATACTAATTATTTATTTCTACCTTTGTTAATTTGTAAATGTGGTCAATTAGGGAACTTTTGGGACTATTCCAAGTAATTGATGAGTGGAAAAGAAGTATGACAGAAACCTGTTTGCCCAAATTACAACTAATTTGTTCTTTGGGGTGCAATCTCTGACAGTGTTCATCCAACTTCAGAAGTATCTACTTACCTGAATCCAGTCACCATCATTCTGTGTGGTTGCCAGAGTTATCACATCCATTTCTGAAATCTACATGAACTCTAATTGTAGAATTCAGCAAATCTGCCAGCTAAGTAACACTATGGAAAAAAGATATGGACATGAATTTTCAGAGAACCCATATCTGCTGCTTTCATAAATACCTAAAAGTTATCTTCTTAAAAATTAATTCTTGAATTTTGCTAGAAATCAACATTTACCTCTCTGGATTTTTGTCCAGAATCCAACACTTTTCTACTTTTTAAGATGAAGCCATTTACCCATATCTAATCCTCATACCTAGTACCTTTCTCATTGCTGGTCACTTCTCAAAGACTAATACAAGTAGTTTAGCAACTGTAAATACATATTTTTCTGTTCTTCACAATTGAATTAATCAGAGTCTTATTTATATCAACCTAGTGCTGTTTTCTTACAGTTGCCAGACCTTACTTAGGGTTTAATGTTCACCCAAAAATACTCCTTGAACACTTCCAATGTGTCAGTATTCATATGGACTTCCCGTCTAGCTTCTGCTTCTTTAAAATTGCCCCCGCACTATTTCTTCACACTTACCGTATACCAACAATTTCTCTATCTTTCTAATCCTTATGTACACTTTTTACTGTGCCTTTTGTCAGAGACACAGCACAGATAACTTTTTTTCATTCAGTGCCCTCTTAGTTACCAGCAGAACTTTCCCTTTCTTCTCTTCATCCTATTAGTATCCCAGGGCTCTCATACTGACTTCTGAATTCTGAGGACCTTCTTATGGTGTTCCACTAGGCCTAAGCAGGGTTTCATACTTAGGACATTCTCTTAGGCTAATTCTTTCACAGCATCAAATAGTCCCCTTGGGTTCTGCTCTCTGCCACCTGATGACAGATTAAATTCTACAACTAGGATAGCTAAGTAGGATGTCACCCATCTCAGGTAACAGAATGTCTGAACCTTGATGATATGTGCATGACTCTAAAGACTGTTAAATGTTGCTTTGGATGGTATTAATTGTAGGTATCAAGTCATACTGGGGCAGGAGAAGTGGGAGAAAGGATATTTTAGAACAAATAAGTCTTCCAGTCCTGTTCCCTAGAATGGAACACTGTTTATAGATACTCACTTACCCTGCCACAACACTTTGCAGGCAACAATGAGTTTGAGGCATTTTCCACTGACTTAACACCATGCTTTTGACAAATTGGAGGATGGAGACAATATGACAGGAAATGTTGCTGACTCAATAGATTGAATTTCAAACACCAGTCTCCTCTGGGCTCTTCACTGCAGGCTATGGTCTGTTTCCGGGGTTACAATATTGGGCTGAAATGTTCTAATCTTGGCTCTTTCTTCTCCAGAGATAGTGAATAGTCTTGTGTCACCTCATGCCTCAGTTAGACATAAAGGCTGAGAAAATACTATTCTCAGCCCTGATGGGGTGAGGAAGAGTTAATTAGAACAGAATAACTTTTTCTCTTCCCTGCTGCAGCTTAAATGTGTCTGCATTTCTTTTTTCTGTATCACCTTTTCTTATTTATGAACTTTCAGAGAGAGGAAACACAGGTGACAGCTGCTTCCTATATGATAAGTTGCATGGTCAAGTTAGTAGCAATCCCGAGAAATCTGGGTTTTGGTATCTGTGACATATAATTGACAATATCTCATTTAATCACATCAATTCCCACTTGGTGATTATTAAGGAAAATCTTAAAAAAATATAGCTTTATGGTTCAATACATTAAGTTATTCTCTGCATGCAAAATGCATGCATCACACACAAACACTCACACTCATATAGACGTATTCCACAAGCATACATACATGAGCTGAATTCCTAAATTTCTCCATTTTGTCAACTTTACCATCATAGAGTCTGAATCTGGAGTCAGATGGAAAGGGCAAGGTGCAGAGTTGAATTGATATAATAACTCTGGAGCTTCTGTGGCCTCATTTTGCCTCCTTCTTTCTATACTTCAGCGTAGTTCCACTGAAATTTCTGATATACTTGAGCAATGCATAGGGTCATTTAACATGTACTAGAAACTCTGAATTTGGAGAGTTTACTAATTGAGAACACTGGGGAACTGATAGAATACAGGTAGATAGAAGTTGTTGCAATAGACTCATTGTATTCAGAGCCTGATACTGGGAGCTTCAAAGAGGATGGTGTTTAACAATAGAAAAAACAGAGCTGGCCCCTGAGTTGAGTTGGATAGGTACCAGACCAGCATGAACATCCACGGAATTAGCCTGAGACGCAGGAAGATACATCTGGATCTCTACAAATGAACATCTCCAGTGCTGAGTATTGAGGTACGAAGCGGGGAGCCCTGAAACCATGCACAGATATTAGAAGATAAATGGAAGGGGGAGGGAGCTGCTGTGTTAGGGCACCGGGAAGCAGTAGCCACCTGCACGGGGGAGCGGGTGGACTAGAAGACTGGCACCCGTTGGAGAACAGACTGAGACCGTGAGCCAGGGAACTGCACATGACCTAACTGAAACGGAGCTCCGGTGCGCTCACTGGAACCAGACTGAGACCAGGAGCTCCAGAGTGCATGGGGATGGCTGGCAGCTGGCGGTGTTAGAAACACAAAGGACAGAAATGCACTGGCCCTGGAAGTAAGGGCTGGGACGCCGGGTGTGGGGTGCACATCCTGGGATGCTGCAGGGTTGAGCAGCACCAACAGAAACAGAGTTAAAGTGGCCAGAACATCACTATAGAATGGTCCACAATCCCTCTGTTCTGAGACAGAGGCTGAGATTTGGCCACTGCTGCTCTGACTCTCAGAAGAGGCACAGCAAAACGCCAGGGAAAGCCACCAGAGAACAAAAGCCTGGAAAGACTGGCTCACAGTGGGCTCATCCTCATCCCCCCTCTCAGGGGACAGGGAGACTCTACCCAAACAGGGTTGCCTGAGTATAGGCGTGGCAGGCACCTCTCCCAGAAGGAAGGCTGAATAATAAAGAAGCCCACATCCCTAAGATCCCTATAAAACAAGGGTGCACGGCCTGGGTCCAGGTCAATAATTTGGGCTCTGGACAACCCTGCAACCTCTCCTCATCAGAATGACAAGACAGAGAAATACCCCCCAGCAAAGAAAAGACAATGAGTCTGTGGCCTCTGCCACAGAACTAAGGGATATGGATATAACCAAATTATCAGAAATGGAATTCAGAGTAACAATGGTCAAGATGATATGTAGAGTTGAAAAAAGTATTAATGAAAATGTTAATGAGAATATAGGATCTCTAAGGGCAGAAATGAGAGTGAATCTGGCAGAAATTAAAAATGCTATGAGCCAAATGCAGTCAAAACTAGAGGCTCGGACAGCCAGGGTGAATGAGGCAGAAGAATTGGAGGATCAGTGAGTTGGAGGATTGGTTAGTAGAAGAGAAAACTAAAATAGAATCTGGACTAAAAAAATCCACGCTAATGAATGTAGGTTACGGGAGATTACTGACTCAATGAAATGCTCTAGTGTCAGAATCATCGGCATCCCCGAGGGGGTGGAGAAAAACAGAGGTCTAGAAGAGATATTTGAACAAATTGTAGCTGAAAACTTCCCTAATCTAGCAAGGGAAACAAGCATTCGTGTCCGAGAGGCAGAGAGGAACCCTCCCAAGCTCAACCACGACAAACCTATGCTACGCCACAGCATAGTGCAATTCTCAAATATTAGATCCAACGATACAGTATTGAAATCGGCCAGGGCAAAGAAATTTCTGCGTACCAAGGAAAAGGGATCAGAATTACGTCAGACCTGTCTACACAGACCTGGAATGAGAGAAAGGGTTGGGGGGGGCATTTTTAAAGCTCTTTCAGAGAGAAACATGCAGCCAAGGATTCTTTATACAGCAGGGCTGTCATTCAGAATTGATGGAGAAATAAAGACTTTCAAGAATCTCCAGTCATTGGCCAATTTTGTAACCAAGAAACCAGGCCTACAGGAGATATTAAGGGGGGGTCCTATAAAGGTAAAAAGGCCCCAAGAGTGATACAGAACAGAAAGTCACAATCTATAGAAAAAAAGACTTTACTGGCAATATGGCATCATTAAAATCCTATCTCTCAATAATCAGTCTCAATGTAAATGGCCTAAATGCCCCCATAAAATGCCAGAGGGTTGCAGATTGGATAAAAAGACATGACCCATCCATTTGCTGTCTATAAGAGACTCATTTTGAACCTAAAGATTCATTCAGACTGAAAGTAAAGGGATAGAATACCATCTTTCACAACAATGCACCTCAAAAGAAAGCTGGGGTAGTAATTCTCATATCAGACAGATTGGATTTTAAACTAAAGACTATAGTTGGAGACACAGAAGGGCACTATATTATTCTTAAAGGATGTATCCAACAAGTGGATATGACAATTATAAATATATATGCCCCTAACAGGGGAGCAGCAAGATACACAAGCCAACTCTTAACCAGAATAAAGATGCATGTAGATAATAATACGTTAACAGTAGGGGACCTCAACACTCCACTATCAGAAATAGACAGAACACCCATGCAGAAAATCAACAAAGAAACAAGGGTGTTGAATTCCGTACTTGATGAGTTGGACCTCATAGATATATATAGAACACTACACCCCAGAACCAAAGAATACTCATTCTATTCTAATGCACATGGAACATTCTCAAAAATAGACCATGTTCTGGGTCACAAAACAGGTCTCAAAGACTGAAATTATTCCGTGCATATTATCAGACCACAATGCTTTGAAATTGGAACTCAACCACAAGGAAAAATTTGGAAGAAACTCAGACACTTGGAAATGAAGAACCATCCTGCTCAAGAAAGATTTGATAAACCAGGAAATCAAAAAGCAATTTAAACAATTTATGGAGACCAATGAGAATGAAAACACAATGGTCCAAATCTTATGGCATACTGAAAGGCGGTCCTAAGGGGGAAATACATAGCCATCCAAGCCTCACTCAAAAGAATAGAAAAATCTAAAATGCAGTTTTTATATTCTATCCTTTAGAAGCTGGAACAGCAACAGAAGGACAGGCCTTATCCACGCACTGCAAAGCAGTTGACCAAGATTAGAACAGAAATCAATGAACTAGAAATCAGGAGTACAGTAGAGCAGATCAACAAAACTAGAAACTGGTTCTTTGAGAGAATTAATAAAATTGACAGACCACTGGCAAGACTTATCCAAAAGAATACAGAAAGGACCCAAATTAATAAAATTATGAATGAAAAAGGAGAGGTCACAACCAACACTAAAGAAATTGGAAGGATTATTAGAAACTTTTATCAACAGCTTTATGCCAAAAAATTAAGCAATCTGGAAGAGATGGAGGCCTTCCTGGAAACCTATAAACTACCAAGACTGAAACAGGAAGAAATTGATTTTTTAAACAGGCCAATTAATTATGAAGAGATTGAGTCAGTGATAAACAATCTTCCAAAAAACAAAGCTCCAGGCCCGGACGGTTTTCCTGGGGAATTCTACCAAACTTTCAAAGAAGAAATAATACCTATTCTCCTAAAGCTATTTCAAAAAGTAGAAACAGAGGAAAGCTAGCAAACTCATTCTATGAAGCCAATATTACCTGGCCTGGTTCGATCCCTTAACCAGGCAAAGACGCCATCAAAAAGGAGAATTACAGACCGATTTCCCTAATGAATATGGATGCCAAAATCCACAACAAGATCCTGGCTAATAGAATCCAACAGTACATTAAAAGTACATTAAAAGGATTTTAATGAATCCAACAGTACATTAAAAGGATTATCCATCATGACCAAGTGGGATTCATCCCTGGGATGCAACATTCACAAATCTATCAGTGTCTTAAATTTTATCCAGAAGGAAAAATTCAAAAATCATATGATTCTCTCAATAAATGCAGAAAAAGCATTTGAGAAAATACAGCATCCTTTCTGATTAAAACCCTTCAGAGTGTAGGGATAGAGGGTACATTTCTCAATATCATAAAAACCATCTATAAAAGCCTACAGCAAATGTCATTCTCATTGGGGAAAACCTGGAAGCCTTTCCCTTAAGACCAGGAACATGACAAGGATGCCCACTCTCGCCACTATTATTCAACATAGTACTAGAAGTCCTTGCAACAGCAATCAGACAACAAAAAGGGATAAAACATATCCAAATCAGCAAAGAAGTCAAACTGTCTCTCTTCGCAGATGACATGATGCTCTATCTGGAAAACGCAAAAGAATCCATTCCCAAACTATTAGAAGTTATAGAGCAATTCAGTAATGTGGCGGGATACAATATCAATCCTCAGAAATCAGTTGCATTTCTATATACGGAAAATGAAACTGAAGAAAGAGAAATTTGGGAATCCATCCCATTTACAATATCACCAAAAACCATGCATTACCTTGGAATTAACCAGAGATGTAAAGGATCTATATTCTAGAAACTATAAATCACTCTTGAAAGACACTGAAGAAGACATAAAAGGTGGAAAAATATTCCATGCTCATGGATCGGAAGAATTAACACAGTTAAAATGTCCATGCTACCCAGAGCAATCTACACTTTCAATGCTATCCCGATCCATATACCGGTCTCATTTTTCAAAGAACTGGAACAAATAGTCCTTAAATTTGTATGGAACCAGAAAAGGCCCTGAATTGCCAAGGAATTGTTGAAAAGGAGAAACAAAGCTGGGGGTATCACAATGCCAAATTTCGAGCTGTACTACAAAGCTGTGATCACAAAGACAACATGGTACTGGCACAAAAACAGACACATAGACCAATGGAACAGAATAGAGAACACAGAAATGGACCCTCAGCTCCTTGGGCAACTAATCTTTGATAAAGCAGGAAAAAAACATCCGGTGAAAAAAGACAGTCTCTTCAATAAATGGTGTTGGGAAAATTGGACAGCTACATGCAAAAGAATGAAACTTGACCACTTTATCACACCGTACACAAAGACAAACTCTAAATGGATGAAAGACCTCGATGTGAGACAGGAATCCATCAAAACCCTAGAGGAGAACATAGGCAGCAACCTCTACAACATCGGCCACAGCAGCCTTTTTCATGACACATCTCCAAAGGCAAGAGAAACAAAAGATAAAATGAACTTGTGGGACTTCATCAAGATAAAAAGCTTCTGCAGAGCCAAGGAAACAGTCAAAAAAACTAAGAGGCAGCCCACGGAATGGGAGAAGATATTTGCAAAGGACGCTACAGATAAAGGACCGGTATCCAAGATCTACAAAGAACTTCTCAAACTCAATANTCAAAATTCTAGAGGAGAACATAGGCAACAACTTCTATGAACATCGGCCACAGCAGCCTTTTCATGACACATCTCCAAAGGCAAGAGAAACAAAAGATAAAATGAACTTGTGGGACAACATGAAGATAAAAAGCTTCTGCACAGTCAAGGAAATAGTCCAAAAAACTAAGAGGCAGCCCACGGAATGGGAGAATATATTTGCAAATGACATTACAGATAAAGGACTGGTATCCAAGATCTACAAAGAACTTCTCAAACTCAATACACGAGAAACAAATAAACAAATCATAAAATGGGCAGAAGATATGAACAGACACTTTTCCAATGAAGACATACAAATGGCTAACAGACACATGAAAAAATGTTCAAAATCATTAGCCATCAGGGAAATTCAAATCAAAACCACACTGAGATACCACCTTACGCCAGTTAGAATGGCAAAGATAGACAAGGCAAGAAACAACAATTGTTGGAGAGGATGTGGAGAAAGGGGATCCCTCCTACATTGTTGGTGGGAATGCAAGTTGGTACAGCCACTCTGGAAAACAGTGTGGAGGTCCCTTAAAAANTACAAAGAACTTCTCAAAGTCAATACGCAAGAAACAAATTAACAAATCATAAAATGGGCGGAAGATTTGAACAGACACTTTTCCAATGAAGACATACAAATGGCTAACAGACACATGAAAAAATGTTCAAAATCATTAGCCATCAGGGAAATTCAAATCAAAACCACACTGAGATACCACCTTACGCCAGTTAGAATGGCAAAGATAGACAAGGCAAGAAACAACAATTGCTGGAAATGATGTGAAGAAAGTGTATCTCTCCTACATTGTTGGTGGGAATGCAAGTTGGTACAGCCACTCTGGAAAACAGTGTGGAGGTCCCTTAAAAAGTTAAAAATTGAACTACCCTATGACCCAGCCATTGCACTACTGGGTGTTTACCCCAAAGATACAGACGTAGTAAAGAGAAGGGCCATATGCACCCCAATGTTCATAGCTGCATTGTCCACAATAGCCAAATCATGGAAGGAGCCGAGATGCCCTTCAACAGATGACTGGATTAAGAAGCTGTGGTCCATATATACAATGGAATATTACTCAGCTATCAGAAAGAACGAATTCTCAACATTTGCTGCAACATGGACGGCACTGGAGGAGATAATGCTAAGTGAAATAAGTCAAGCAGAAAGACAATTATCATATGATTTCTCTCATCTATGGAACATAAGAACCAGGAAGATTGCTAGGGGAAGAAAAGGATAAAGAAAGGGGGGTAATCAGAAGGGGTTATGAAACATGAGAGACTATGGACTCTGAGAAACAAATTGTGGGCTTCAGAGGGGGGGAGGTATGGGAATGGGATAGGCTGGTGATGGATAGTAAGGAGGGCACGTGTTGCATGGTGCAGTGGATGTTAAACACAACTAACCAATCATCGAACTTTACATCAGAAACCAGGCATGTACTGTATGGTGACTAACATGATATAATAAAAGAACATTATAAAAAAAGGAGTACCGAATGCAGTACAAATAGAAAAACTAAATAAAAATTAAAAAAAAAACAATATAAAGAACAGGATTTAAATCTAGCTTCCTGACTTTTCCTGACTGAACATCTCTGAGCCTCTTTTCTGTCTATAAATTGTAGAATTATTATGAATATTAGATATATATAGATAGATAGATATCGATATTGATATAGATATAGGAAAGAGTCTATTGTAATTTTGGCCACAAAATAACTATTAAAGTAAAATTATTTTGAGGGAATAATGGAGAAATTGGTGGAGGAAGAATCAGTCAATATTCATTGAAATTCTACATGATCACTTGGAAACAAGGGCCAAGGTGACTTGGATTATGTAGGTTTTAGAATTCTTATGTATTCTGTATTCTAAAATATAAACTCACCTATAGCATTCATGGATAGAAGGAGTAAATATATTTAAAATGGTTCCCTACTGAGGTGCACCATAATAATTCTGTTGCAAATTAAAAATTTTTAATAGCAGTCATTATGAGAGGGATTCTGCCCATATTCTGCTCCCAGGCAAGTATGGCACCTTAATTATTATGGCTATATGATTCAACCAAGTTTTATCGTATTCATCTTTATGTAACCGGATTTTATCTTCAGGTAAATTTTTCAAGAAAAAACTCAGAGTTGCTGTAGTGTCTGAGTTTTTGCTTGTTTAAGACTTTCTGTAGCCTTTATTCTGCAGAGCAACATGGTAAGGTATCATATACTTGGATCACCCTTTATTTTACACAGATCCTCATAGGTAATAATAATTTACTAACTTCTGGAATTGAATGTTGTAGAAGATTCTGGTACCAACCAAATCTTCCCTCTTACACATAATCTGACTAATGGCTAAATGAATGAATCTTTCTTTTATTAACATTGAGTCAAAGCCTCCACCAAATTATGTGTTGATTTGAGTCTCCTATATCAATTTCCTTATCAGTTTTGTGTGGATCATGATGTGCCAATGTCTTCTGCAGAGTCAGTTCTTTTTTCAGAGGAATTTTCTTATAAAGATATGTATGTATATATATTTCCTGATGGAATTGTCTTTGCCTAATGCACACATACATACACACACTAATAATCTTATCTCTAATTACTTAATTATTTATCTCTTTTCTTGGATCCCCTGTGATTATCTCAGGTACTTCATTTTTTCAGTAATTAGATTTTAAACCATATCTAGTGTTTCATGAATATTAATGTTTATTAGTTCTGTAACGGTACTATTTTGATCTGATTGCTTTGTTATCTCAGCAATCTCACTTGTCATCTCAATGCGGTATTTTATTTTCTTGTCTCTGAGACCTTATTTTACTGAAATCATGTTCTTAGTAAATTCTTCCATAGCATGAAGCACTCACAGGGAATTTTCTTCCTTTTATTGGGATATGTTATTTTATTCACATTGGATTATTAACTCCTCTTTCCATTTCTTTTTAAAAGATTTTATTTATTTTTTATTTATTTATTTGACACACACACACAGAGAGAGAGAAAGAGAGAGAGAGATTGAGAGTACAAACAGGGGGAGCTGCAGGCAGAGGGATAGAGGGAAGCAGGCTCCCTGCTGTGGGGCTTGATCCCAGGACCCTGAGATCATGACCTGAGCCAAAGGCAGATGCTTTACCAACTGAGCCACCCAGGTGCCTTCCTCTTTTCATTTCTTTTTTTTTTTAAGATTTTATTTATTTATTTGACAGGGAGAAAGCCAGCGAGAGAGGGAACACAGGCAGGGGGAGTGGGAGAGGAAGAAGCAGGCTCCTAGCAGAGGAGCCTGATGCGGGGCTCGATCCCAGAACCCTGGGATCACGCCCTGAGCCGAAGGCAGACGATTAACGACTGAGCCACCCAGGCGCCCCTCCTCTTTTCATTTCTTAAGATGGGTTCTCTAGAAGCAGCCCTTGAGAGGGAGGATTCCAGGTTAAGTAATTTATTAAAGAAAAAAAAGTACTGCCAGGGGAAATCCCAGAAGAATCAAGAGGAAGGAAGGAGGAAAACCATGAAAAGATGTGTTTTAGGCAAAGCCCTACAGAGAACAGATTAAGCCTGTTCATGCAGGGAGATTCTAGAATGTATGTTACAGCTCAGAGTTCCCTCAAACCAAATTAAAGAAAATATATTTCATATTTTTTCACCCATCAGCCATTGGTTGATTGTTTGGGATTGAGGGAGGAAGAGCAATGCATTTTTGTGTGCTTCCATTTCTGCTGGACTGTAGGCAAAGTGGACTCCAGTAGCCCAAGGGCAGACCTCTGAAAAAGAGCCACAGATGTTGGTTGTTACAAATAAATTCACAACAAAGCAAAGAACACACAAAACAAAACAAAACAAAACAAAAAACAAAACAAAACAACAACAAAAACGAAAAACCTTGTAAGAAAGGATTTAAAGGGATCTGGGAAGAGCACCAGTACTATCTGCTACAATTGCCATATTATTTTCATCCATTATTTTTAATAGGTCTCATAGTTGCCAAGTAGTACCTTTTCATATCACCTACTGATCGTGCTTACTATGCATAAGCTCTGTCCAGAACTTGTATTTATTCTTATATAGGGTAAACTAAATTATTTTATTTCCTTCCTATTGTTTTTGAAACCTGTCATTAATTCCCAAGTATATTTTGAGAAATGGAGCATAGAAAACGGGAAGAGGTAGAAGAGGAAGACCTCTATAGTTCTTGGCTATAGCTGTGTGGATGGTCTGGATTTCACTGTTTCTTAAAAAGATTGTATAATAGGTCCTATATCTGCATTCAATCCACCAATTTGGGGGAATATATCATATTCCTCTATCAGAATCTGCTTGAACTTTTTATTTTATTTTTTATTAGGTTCAATTAGCCAACATATAGTACATCATTATTTTTTGATGTAGTGTTCAATGATTAATTAGTTGTGTATAACACAATTGTTCATCAGATCATGTGCCCTCCTTAATGCCCATCACCCAGTTTTCCCATTCCCCCACCCACCTCCCTTCTGCAACCCTCAGTTTTTTTCCCAGAGTCCAGAGTCTCTCATGGTTTGTCTTCCTCTCTGATTTCTTCCCGTTCACTTTTCCTTCCCTGCCCCTATGGACCTCTGTGCTATTCCTTATATTCCACATATGATAATTGTCTTTCTGTGCTTGACTTATTTCACTTAGCATAATCCTCTCCAGTTCCATCCATGTCAATGCAAATGGTGGATATTCATCCCTTCTGATGGCTGAGTAATATTCCATTGTATATATGAACCACATTTTCTTTATCCATTCATCTGTTGAAGGACATCTCAGCTCCTTCCACAGTTTGGCTATCGTGAACATTACTGCTATGAACATTGGGGTGCATGTGCCCCTTCTTTTCACTACATCTGTATCTTTGTGGTAAATACCTAGCAGTGCAATTGCTGGGTCATAGGGTAGCTCTATTTTTAACTTTCTGAGGAACCTCCATACTGTTTTCCAGAGTGGCTGTACCAGCGTGCATTCCCACCATCAGTGTAAGAGGGTTCTTTTCTCCACATCCTCATCAATATTTGTTGTTCCTTGTCTTGTTAATTTTAGCCATTCTAACTGCGACATGTCATTGTGGTTTTGATTAGTATTTCCCTGATGGCAAGTGATGTGGAGCATTTTTTCATGTGTCTGTTAGCCATTTGTATGTCTTCTTTGGAGTAGTGTCTGTTCATGTCTTCTGCACATTTCTTGACTGGATTATTTGTTTTTTGGGTGTTGAGTTTGAGAAGTTCTTTATGATCTTGGATATCAGACCTTTATCTGAAACGTCATTTGCAAATATCTTGTCCCATTCTGTAGGTTGCCTATTAGTTTTGTTGACTGCTTCCTTTGCTGCACAGAAGCTTTTTATCTTGATGAAGTCCCAATAGTTCAATTTTGTTTTTGTTCCCCTTGCCTTTGAAGACGTGTCAAGCAGAAATTGCTGTGTCCAAGGTCAAATAAGTTACTGCCTGTGTTCTCCTCTAGGATTTTGATGGATTCCCTTTTCATATTTAGGTCTTTCATCCATTTTGAGTTTATCTTTGTGTATACTGTAAGAGAATGGTCCAGTTTCATTCTTCTGCATGTGGCTGTCCAATTTTCCTGGCACCATTTATTGAAGAGACTGTCTTTTCCATTGGGTATTCTTTCCTGCTTTGTTGAAGATTAGTTGACCATAGAGTTGAGGGTCCATTTCTGGGCTCTCTATTTTGTTCCATTGATCTATGTGTCTGTTTTTGTGCCAGTACCAAGCTGTCTTGATGATCACAGATTTGTAATATAGCTTGAAGTCAGGCAGGGTGATGCCCCCAGCTTTAGTTTTGGTTTTTTTTTTTCCAACAATCCTCTGGTGATTCAGGGTCTTTTCTGGTTCCATACAAACTTTAGGATTATTTGTTCCATCTTTTTAATCATGCAGTTTGTCATGAAACCCTGAAAATGTCAGGGTTTTCTTTGACTGTGCTAAATCTTGATGATGGTAGGTAAGAATTTCTACTCTTAAAGATTCTACCTTGACTTTTTTCTTGGGTTTGTTAATCTGCTTTTCTCCAGATTTGGGGCTTATTTATGAAAATACTCTGCATATTGTTGATCTACTACCTTTCTTCAGACTGGAATTTATAGGAGCTCCACACAACCACACCATATAATGCTTTATTTCTTTCTTTGGCTACTACATTTCAACGTTTATAACATATGGTTTTATTATTTTATCTGGATGCTGCTGTAGAATTTCTTTTGCTCACTTATTTATTTAACAGAGTGATTTTGTGATTTAGTTTTAGTCTGAATTTCAACTGGAATATTTACCGTCTTCTCAATTAGAAGTTTCACTGTTAGTTTTGATAAAGTAGAATATAATCCTCCTTGTCAAACCTCCTTCATATGTTTACATCTTTACCTGGATCTTACAGATGTTGAAAATCATGTAATGGTTTTGTTTGCATTGGTCAACTTTTTTAAAAATTTTTTTCAAAGATTTTATTTATTTATTTGACAGAGATAGAGACAGCCAGCGAGAGAGGGAACACAAGCAGGGGGAGTGGGAGAGGGAACAAGCAGGCTCATAGTGGAGGAGCTGGACGTGGGGCTCAATCCCATAATGCCGGGATCACGCCCTGAGCCGAAGGCAGATGCTTAACCGCTGTGCCACCCAGGCGCCCCTGCATTGGTCAACTTTTTAAACTTACCTAAATTGCCTAAACACTTGGAGTTGTAAAAATCTAATTTGGATAATAAAGAGTTTCTTAAAGAGTTTAGTCTCTAATCAGAACAAATAATTTTCAAACAACCCTTAACAAAATTTAGACATCATTTTAGTACTAGATTCTTAGTTTTTTTACCCCAAGAATGCAAAGGAGAACAGTAATCAGCCCTCTTTGTGAACATATGATGTGGCTAAATCAGAATATCAGCCTGCTCTGCTTTGGTTCAAATGTCACTGACATTGAATGAATGTTACATACATGGTGTCTACTTTCATCTCTCTATTTGATAATGTACAGACTGCTGAATATGTTATGTAGGTTGAGTAATGGCAGAGAGGATGAGGAAATAGAAGAGGACCAATCAAAGATTTCGCATGTAGAAAAGGGGAACAGCTTACATAAACATCTGTGAACATTTACTCTTTGAATAGGATGTAAAATTCTCCATTGCTTACTCCTACAATGTTAGCAGGCATCAAGTGGTCAGTAAATTTTTCCAAGATGGTATGTCCTGGTTGGTGAGATACTCCTCTGAAGTCACAGCTACTTTAAGAGGAAGCCTCATAACCATAATAATTTGGAGAGGGTCTTCTTTAAGAACTCTTGCTAAAAGAAGGCAGCTAACTAAAGTTTGTGGCTGCTTGAGATTTTGAAAATGAAAGGAAAACACTCTGTTTTACCCAGGTCATTTGATTGTTGTACTTGTGATACAATTTTGCAAGAAAATTCTGTTGTCCCTACTTATTGCTACTGAGGATGCTTCAATTTTAAGAGCAGGGACAATAAGAGAACTCTGGGCTGGGATAAACTAGATCACCAAAAAGGGAAACCAAATGAAGAAGCAATAAGGATTTTTACTGGAATACTTTTTCAAACAAAATATTTAAAAAAATATTTGGTGGGATATGTCTTTGTCATTCAGGTCAGATTTTGTTTAGATCATTAGTAGCTAAACACTTTTGGGATATTTGTTTGTAGTTTCTGTTTGTTTCCAACAGACAGATGTGAATGATTCCTTTCTGTCGGCTTGCCCATTCTCAGAAAACTAGATTTGTCATTCCATTGTTGGGGTCATAGAGCCACCCAGTCATCAGATGCTGTCTGCCTATCTTTTTTGACAGGGAAGGAAATTAAAGGTGTTAGTAGAGGTTATTTAGGGTCACTCAGTGAGTGTATTGAAAAGAAACCAGAAGAAGTGCTTTGGCAGATTTGAATTTAGAGGAAGATAAGACCAAGTGGAAACACAGTAAAGTTTGGTTAGCAAGTCCCTTTTTATAAAAAGGATTGAACAGTATCATTTCCTCTGTATATCCAATAATGTATATTTCCCTGCCTTTCCCATCAGTCAAAATGTAAAATATGAAGTGAACATATGATCAAATTGGCATTTATAGTTTTCTAAACTACTTTGCTATAGTCCTACCACAATGAATATGTATATGTGTGTGCATATATGTATGTTTTATGATAAGGCATATGAAATTGCCTTTGTTGTAGGTCAAAGTAGTCAAATATTGGTATTTTCATATGGTTTAATCTAATGTACTTTAGATGATTCAAATGTTCCCAGTTTTGGATATAATTCATGAGTAATCCAAAAAGTTACTTTTAGTGACTTTTTTATCTACTATGACAAGAATTTAAATTGCATGTACTATATATATAAGGCAAGTATATGTGGAGGAGTCCTTAACTAATGAAGGACATAGTCACAGTATTTATTAGCTTTCATAGAAAAATAACATTGGTTTAAATGGAGAAAACTTTTTTCATCTATTACTAGAGATATATGGAGCAAAGTAAGAAAGTGATGGTTTTTAGTTGGAAAAAAGAGTTTGTTGATATATTGAATAATAAAGCATCAGATTCCATGGCAGCTCAGTCTATGATGTGAATAATTCACCCTATGCTCTAAGTTCTTTTATGGAGCTAAAAAAATCTCGCTCCTGAAATTGCTTCAGCCAGTGCTGAAACAAGTGCAAAAAAATGTTCGTTGAGAGAGAGAGAGAAATTGTTGAATACTAAAAGGACAGCTTAGTTCTGCCTTCCTGAGTTTGCTAACCACCAGTGATTCTCTCCTCTTTCATGTAACAGTACTCTAAATTTCCTTCAGGAGCTGCCCTGTCCCTACCCCTCCCATGTTCTCAGCCGAGTGTTTTACATGAGATTGATTCTATATCTAGTTTCAAGTGGGCCTAAGATTGGCCTAAGCTAATCAGTGTATGGCATTTACCTAAAAAATGGGTCATGGGTAGGCACATGCTGTGATCCAGCCCAATCATAATGAACCTCAGAAGTTTTGCTAAGAATGCTGGAATGAAGACTTTCTTTTTCCCACTGAGTTTAGTACTCTGAGAATGCATGGTTTTGGATTACTGTGGCACCCTTAACACCATGAGGAGAGATAGCCTGAGGACAAAGTTTGAAGGCAGAGGAAGCTAGAAAGAGGGACTTATATGACCACAGAGCTGGAACCCTGACAATATCTTGGATTTCTGGATCAAATGCTATCTAAAGTCGGTCATAGTTTTGTTCTCCAAGCCAATCAATGCCTTATTTTGTCAAGACACTTTTATTCAGGTTTATTTATTACCAGAAATCAAAACCATCCTAACCAATATGGGTAGTTAATTTGAGGTTTGAGGAAATGCATAGGAAATGTGATTCTCAATAGAAATGTGATTTGAGAGAAAGCCAGGAAACTGTTCAAACATATCTATGGTTTAACTATTAGAGGAAACACCAAAAGTATCTTCTTGAACAGATCTTCATCATGGGTAAAATTTGGATAAATATTTAAAGTACATGTTTCATTGAGCATTTTTCCTGAGTATAAAAGTACATACCCATAGAAAAAATTAAAATAGGCAAGTTTAAGGCAGAAAATATCAGTCATCTATAACTGTACCACCCAGAGGAAAACACTGTCATTATGTTAGCATATTTGCTTCAGTTCTACTTTCTTCCATTTTTATGTGGTAGAGATCACTGTATATACATTTTTTCCCGCTTTTTTTCATTCAACACCAAATAAGCATTTTCCATGTCTTATGAGTCTTCATGATGAGCACATTTTCTTCCCAAGGAAATTACACTTTATTTGGGGATGTGATACAAATACAAATGAAACAGTGAATACTGTAGTCAATTGTGTAACACAATCAATTTGAGAATATGCCTGTTGTAAATGCTAAAAATAGTACGACTATGCTTAAATTATCAATTTAAAATTGAGTTTTAGAAAATCAGGAAATTTGTCATGGTAAAGGTGGACTTTATAAGAGAATAGAGTATGACTTGGAGCAGGGAAAAGATGAGACAGTGTAGACCAAGAGAATTACATTTAACATATATTCTGATCCACTTGGTACATGATCTATGTAAAAGGAACAAAAGTGGGGCACCTGGGTCGCTCAGTCAGTTACGTGTCTGCCTTTGGCTCAGGTCATGATCCCAGAGTCCTGGGATTGAGCCCTTCATCGTTGGGCTCTCTGCTCAGTGGAGAGCCTGGTTCTCCCTCTCCTCCCCTCTCGTGCTCTCTCTTACTATTTCTGTCTCTCTCAAATAAACAAAATCTTCAAAAAAAAGAAGGAACAAAGGCTAGGATAAAGATTTAGTAAGAGTAAAAAATAAGAGTATATATATAAAGTGTTTTGATTTTTGGAAGACCTTATAAATCAGGCAAAAGTTTTCTAGTTTTGTAGACCAGTGAAGTGCATATAAACAGCTGGATAAATCTAAGACTTATTAGTTTCAGGGACAAAATAGGTTCATGTCGCCTGAAGTGACATATTTTAACTAAGAATTGTGGAGGAAGGAGCCAAATGACATGAATAGGACTCTTCCAAGAGGACACAAAGGAAACTATGGTGTTGCTTTTTCTAGAGAATTTGAAATCAAGCACCATGTCTGACTTATGCAGTTTCTTAAAGTTGTATTGTACTCCTGTATACTTACATTATTTATTTTCCTTGCTGTAGGCGTCATTGTCATTGTTATCTTTACTTCATAAAAGAAGAAAGTAAGGCTCAGAGAAATTGCAGGGACAATAAACCAGTTCAAACTAGCTTAATCTAGCTTAATATAAATAAAACTATGGATTTGAATATAAATATAATTTGAGTCAGATTATTGACCCTTACAACCAAATAATAATGATGTAGTTGGGATTCCAACACAGGTCTTTTCCCCAATCAGTTCAGTTAATATTACCAAATAAGAGAGTTTATTTTAGTAGCCAAATTAATTTTCATAGCTTGATGAATGATTGTGCCCTATTGTTATGGGATCATAAAGTGTCTGAAGTTTTACTTCGTAACATTTTAAAAGAGAAATTATGTAATGTAAGTTTACAAATTTGGAATATGTGGAAGCTGCTGGACATGTACCTTCAGAATGTCAAGGCTCTACTGTATATGTGATTCTTTGATTTTATGTATTTTATAGATTATGTGCAATAGTAGTTAATACTTATTGAGTGCTTCATAAATACTATGCATTTGACAAGTACTTTACATATACTAAGTCATTTAATCTTCATTAAAACTTATGCAGAAAGATAGTAACACAAGATTATTGCAAAGATCTAGGACTAGAGCTCTATCTTCTGAAATACATAATAAGTCATGATGGTGATACTTGAGTGGCTCCATATGTTCCTCATTTGCAGAAGTAGGCAGACATAGATTTGTTTATGATAAGCCTAACTCAAGCCTGTTGCCCTCTTTTGCTTTTTAGAAAGAAAGAGTAATTAGGAAAGAACTGAAACGTGATAGTTCTAGATTCTGAAGTCATTTTTCCAGGCTTTGTCCTCTGGAAAGTACCATCAAGGCTCCTCTCTGTCAGTCAAGGCTGCAAGAATGGTTGGAATGTTTATATACAGGTCTTCTCAAGTATTTTGGTGACTATCAAACTGCTTCACACTTTCTTTTTTTTTCCTTCATTTTTCCCCCCATTTCCTCACCTTATCAACTAGAGTGCTTAATCTAGCCATACCCAAAGGGCTGAATTCTTGGCTGGAACTGCCTTCACTAGATATAGGGCTGGAGAAAAGCTCAGTTTAGGTCAGTGAGTGACATATTTTTGGCCTAATTTTGTGATAGTTTCTATATTTTCCAGTCCATGGCCTTGACCTTTGATTTGGCTTGCATTTGGATGTTGACTCTTCTTCAGGAACTCTGGCTTTGGTCCATGACTACACCCTTTGCAATGACTGTACTGAGTGTCACTTTTGTCCTCTATATGGTCTTTAGTACAATTTTTCTAAATCTGACAGTTATTTTCCTATATTAAAACCTCTAGTAGATACCCTCTGCCTAAATGATAAAGTCTTAACTTATACAAATGATAGTATACAAAATTCTTTGCAATCTGATCTCTGCCTATCTTTCTAGTTGTATATCTTGCCTAGGATTCTAAAACATGCTTCCTCCCTGGAGGGCAAATAATGGGAAACACTTGAACTTCCCCATGGTCATCACTCAATATATGTTTTTTGAGTTAATTAAAGAGTAAAAGATACTGGACTATGGCCTCAGGTGTGGGGAGTGCTGGGCTCCAGGCACTGCCTGTTATCTCAACTGGGTATCACAGTGGGATGTCAGAAGTATCCTGAATGCTGCGGTATGGTGGCAGAGCACTAACAAGATGAGTGTAAGGAACCTTCAGAAAAACTTTGCCTGTTTTGCAGATCAGCATTACTAATAACATTTCTCTAGTACCTGTGAAGTATGTCCCTGGGAAGGGGACTGATTAGGACATACTGTTTTTGAATATCTATTACTTGAATCATGCCATGTCAGTGAATAAATGAACATTTGGCTAATCTATGCACACCTTCCTTTTGTACATCCTGACCTGAAACATTACAGTGTCCTGCTAAGGCCTTAGACAATAGGATTTGTGCATCTGCAAAGTCAGAATCGAAGACTAATCCATACTTGGTTATTCTGAGTGGACTAAAACATGGCAATTCATTTTCATTATAGATCAGGCATGCTGAGGAGAGGAACGGATCCATTACTGAAATCTGCTGTTCTCCATTAAGCTCGCTGAGGCAAGGGTCAGTCTGACACTTCACTATGGGAAAGTTAGGGGGAGGAGAATTGTCCCCAGGAGTGTGAAGTTGGCTGGGGTAGTTTGCATTGCATTTTTTGGCAACTGAAAGTGTAATTTAACTAAGTGGCTTCTGTCAAAGCCTTCTGTGGTGGTAAATGCGTAGAATGATGACTGAGGAAGCTGCATGAAAGCCAAACAGATATTGAAAGGTTGTCTTTATAGAACATAGAAACCAAGATTTAAGAACATGTTTGGTCTTCCTTATAAATGGATCCCTGTGGGCTAACACAGATTCCAGTGGGATAAAAAGGGTGGTGTCCTCTGCTGTTCTTATTGCTCTTAAATGTCTGGGAAGGTATTTTAGCAGAGCTAATATAAGAGTAGTTATCATTTCTTTCCAGGCAGTCATCTTCTGTTAAGCTTTCTGGGCTATAAAGTTTTTATTTTTTCATTTTCTAATTGGTCCACTCAGCTCTCATGAACTCATATTGCACTACAACTTTGAACATTTTGTTCCTTTGCCTTGTCATTGTCCTTAATGTTGAGTGCACATGTGTCTGTGATGGCATGTACATCATGTGCACATATACGTATATCTTTGCTCTTCACTTAAAGTGCAAGTTTCTAACGTGCAGAGCATTTGGTTATTTTCCTTTCTTTTGCATTCTCCCTTTGCTTTTGGGTCTCTGTAGCACAAAGCTTGCTATAACTCCCTTTTCCCACCAGACTGTGTTGGAAAGGCTAAGGCAGAAAAACATTCTTGAAATTACATCACAGAGACAGATTGGAATAAAAGAAAGAAGGTAATAACGAATCCTGAATTTTAACTCAGGGTAAGCCACATTCTGCCAAAATGACCTAAGACAAGTCTTTTTCTATTTCCGTATCTCATGTTGCTGTTAAGAAAATGAGAGGATCAGGCAGCATGATCTCTAAGGCCCCGTTCCATGTCAATCTTCTGGAATCTCTCATGACTATTCTTTGTTACAGGATACATGGAATTGAGCTAGGGAAGAAATCTGCTATAATAAGTCAAGTTCTACCCTTGAATAGCTTAGTCCAGCTACCACTTATAGAGAACCAACTATATATAAAATGTGATTCTGCTCCTTTTATATGCATTTAATCCTCCAAACAACTCTATGAGGCTGACAGTATTATTTTCTTCATTTTCAGAGGAGAGTTTAAGTAATTTTCCCACTGTTATATGGCTAGAAAGTTCTAGAGCCAGAATATAAATCCATGTCTGTCTGACTCCACAGCCCATGTTTTTTTTTTTAAAGATTTTATTTATTTATTTGACAGAGATAGAGACAGCCAGTGAGAGAGGGAACACAAGCAGGGGGAGTGGGAGAGGAAGACAGGCTCATAGCAGAGGAGCCTGATGTGGGGCTCGATCCCACAACGCCGGGATCATGCCCTGAGCCGAAGGCAGATGCTTAATGGCTGTGCCACCCAGGTGCCCCCAAAGCCCATGTTTTTAACTACTGTACCATACTACCTTACTGCATTATGCTTTTTACAGTTGGTATAGGACAGACTCAGGCATGCAAACATACATACACATATACAGATAAAAGAATAGCAAGAGGCCATGTGTGAACCTGATATGCTGTGGTTTTCTGTGAGTGGATGAATTTTAACCCATTTCCCAAGAGTTGACCTGTGATCTAGCCTTGCACAGATCTGAAGTTAAAGCTGTTCCAGCATTTAAAAGTAGCAGGGAAGGGATGCTAAAAAGCAGCATGGAAAATAAGGAGATTCAACTAAGAGCACAAGAGCACAACTGCAGGAAACCCTGCACCTGTGTAAGTAAAAATAAAAAAAGTAGCAGGCAATAGCATGAGGAAAGTCAGAGGAGAATGAGAAAACAGACAATGGAAAGGAATCCAGCACAATTTCCCCCTGATCCCCGCCTGGATTGGCTCATGTACTCCTTTACTACTTGTTTTTCAAGCTGTTAGCTCCAGTGATTTCCGCTGTAACATAAATAGGAATTTCAAATTTTCTTAATCAGCTAATTATGATATATAAATAGTGTATGAACCATGAAAAATTCTTGTGTCTGATCCATAGCTCTAAAAGGGATGTAGCTTGTAAAGGAGAAAAACCTGACTGTTCCTAATTTAACATTGTCCTATGAGATTGGGTAAGGAATTGCCCAAGAATTATTCAAAGTGAGGGCCCATTCCTAGCACCAAGGATATATACTATAGAGTCATTCTTCTCCCCACCCCTCAACTCCACATTGGAAGAATAAGCCTTTTATTAGGTCATTTATTTTTTTTCCAGAATGAGAATGGATCTCAGTAGCCCATTTGGTTTGAGAAGAAAAAGGGGCTGGGGGGTTGGGAATCTGGGACATGGTATGGAGAGAAGGCAATCACATGGTCCATTTCAGCTATTCTTTAAGGCAGGCATGTAGTGAAGTTGAATTGTACTTTAGTTGAAGGAGCTCCTGGGGTGAAAATCAATGACCCAGTAAGATCAAATGTCCTGTCTTTGATCTGGGTACTAAGAGGGAGGGTCTTAGGGGCATGGTGAATGGATTTGGAAGGAATGCTTGTAGCAGATTAGAATGAGAGTGAGACTAAAATCTGTTCTGTGTAGAAGTCTCTACCAAGAGGCTATTTCTGTGGCTGGAGTGCAGCCATTCTATGAAGGTTAGCCATTAAGTCCTTACTTCATATGACTTCAAGTCTTCCGTGTCCTATATTATTCAGCAACTTTTTCAACAAAACAAAGCACATTTTCTGAGGTCATTTGTCTCACTAGGAAAGGCCAGCTGAACTGAGCTTTTAAGAGGATGGAGAAAGGCAGGAAGAAACTTTCAGAAAGGAAAGGAGAGCAGAAAGCCTTAGCAAATGCTGTCTGGATCCTGAGAGGGCAGTGCCAGAAAGAGGGTAAGAAGCATTCTGGAAAATTAATGGCACCCAAATGAAGAGTCTTTTTGCAAATCCAAAAGTTAGGAATAGAAAATTATTTTTAGTAGATGAAAGACTTATTTATTATCCTCCACACCCCCTCTTGTGTATAATGTTACTTCCAACTGTTTCCTTGTGTACTGTTCACTCTATTGATTAGCTGCTGCCAGTTTAGAATGCCCCAAATCCAACATTTTGAGTCTTATAACCCCATAATTCTCATTAGCAAAAGCACTAATTTTATTATTAATCCAAACAAAATCCCAGAAGGTAAAGCTACAGCAAAGAAAAAAATATATGTACAAATTTCCTACATCTCAAAGCCAGATATGGATGAATTTACATAATTGCCTCTTTTAGAATTTTTGTGATTCTCCACAAATACTATGGAAAAGTAAGAATTGTTTGGCATTCAGGGTGGGCCTCTTCAGATAAAGAAGAAAACACTGAAGAGCTGAAGTTTTGATTAATGTGATGATCTTTGATTTGCAAACAAGTTATGCTGTCCCATTAGCCTCTGAAGAACATTGACTCATTCCCAATTATTACAGCTGCATGCTAGGAAGCTCTTTATTTTTCCCTCAAGGACACATAGTGAAATAAGATTTTCCAGGTATCTTTAGGGGAGAAAAAGCCATTTTGACCTGGTAGTCCTGTGAGAGACCTGAGAAACATGTCTGGGAAAGCACAGTTTTATGTTATATTAAAGGTACAAAAATGATTGTTCAACAGTGAGCCTCTGGGTGCCACCTAGTTGAAGCAGAAATATAGAGTTTGATCTGATTATTGTTTCTTCCTGTGGAGGCAAGGTAGAGACCTGCAGCATTTCTTTCTATGCTCCATTAGTGACTTGTGCTACCAATAGGACCCCAAGATCAGTTGGAGCTCCCTGACATTCTAAAAATATCCTTATATAGGGAATACCAGAGGCAAAGCAGAATCTCTTCCAGTCCAGGCCCAAGTTAAATCCAGGGATCATGGGTACCACCTGCAAATGTGAGGTGGGATTCACGCAACCTGGTTTTTGCCTAGATTTAGAATTGAACCTAAGGTATGATCAAATGAACCTGTGGGGTGGTATGCTTTTTCTAGGTTCCATCTGTTTTTTCTTTTATTATTATTATTATTGTTTCCTAGTTACAAGAATTCAGAGAAAGAATTATGATCACTGACATTTTGGTTGTGGCTGATAGTTCTCAAATCATTTAATGTTGCACTTCTTTCTTGTTTAGCATTAACCAAAACCTACCATATGCCAGGCACCATGCTTTCACATACATTGCTTAATTTAATCATATAGATCCTGTCCTGTGGATCTGATTATTCTTATTGTACAGATGAATTAACTGACTTTCAAACATTCAAATAACTTGCCTGAGGCCCTGAGGCTTATAAATAGTGGAATCTGGATTTCCATCTACATCTGCTTGATTCAAAAATGGGTGCTGGTTCTATCACATGCCATGCCAATTTCTATGATGGGTGGATATAATTCAAAAGAGCACAGAGAGACATAGCCTAACATGCATACATTGTTTTCTTCTCTGTCTTAACATGCTCACCTCATTTTGATTGCCTTTCGATGCCTCAGTTTGTCCAGAGCTGGATTCACTAGTCTCTCTACTTACAGTATTGAGTGACCCACTTCTAAGATGCGATTTAGAAAGTACTGGAAGCTACCAGTGGGAAATAATTTTCATCCCATTCCAACACTGATAAATTGGTAGTAACTACTTAGAACACTTTTGAGTTCTTATGTGGTGGTATCCAGGAATGTGTGCTGTGATCAATTACCGATGGCTATAGTAGGCATGATAAGAGAGAACACATGTTTTATATATTTGCTATCCCTAATTTAAGCAATCTCAAACTTCACTCCTGGTGCAGAGAAAAGTAAGTATATGTGTCAGTAATGTATATTACAATCTTTGACAGTGTTCCTACTTCTTTTGACCGATGAATCCTCATGTAGTTCCCTGAGTCAATGTTCACTGCTTCTCTTGCCACCCACTTTCACTACAATACCCTTATTCTGGTAAGGCAATTCCTTTACTCAACTTCTGAAGGCTAACTTATAATTGAGTTTGTTTTCATGGCTTCCTGTTCCTTGACACTAAAGGAGATACGACCAAAACACTGAACATGAAAACTGCCTGTCTAGAATCTGCATCTCAAGCCTTTAGCACCTCCTAAAAATGTCATTATTTATTGAATGCCACATAGTTCTATTTTCCTATATCTCCACTGAAACTTACCTTACCTTGAAGGCAATATGTCTTGATATAAAGTCTGAATTTCTACTGTAATTTCATCCTCCTCCATATCTGTCCTAACCTAGTGGAAAGGTACGGTGTCAGATTTTATCCTTGGTGGATCCAGCTCCTGCTGAATCTAGGTGAATGAACATTTCTGTGATATAGGGATTTCAATCCTGGATATATTAGGATGTACTGTTTAAATAACTAAGATTCACTACTCATGTTATTCTTGGTCTTGATAATCTTGGGATTTTGATAACTATAGACCAAATTCTGTAAAACAGCAAACCTAAAATTGGGCCCAATTTCAGATACCCTTACATCAGTGAAAGCACACCATAGTTAGGCTCCAGATCTGATTCTGGGTATTTAAAAAATAATTTAAAAATATTGATACATGTATACAGTATAAAAAGTCAAATGATACTAGGACACATATTACCAAAAGTGGAAACCTTTCCTAGCATCTCTTTCCTACTCTATAAAGTGGGGATTAAATCTCCCTATAGGGTTGTTAAGCCAATTTATAAGCATAGTATTTTGCCTATCTAATGAGTATTAAATGATTAATCATTAAATCATTAATATTAAGCTGTATACCCTAGTAAAGACTGGAGTGCAAGACAACTTGTTGCTATATTTAGCAGAGATGTCTATGGATTTTATTTTCCACCTCAGTAAATGGGAATGAAAACCTGAAAGCACTGAGAAATGAACTAGCATGTTTCTTTAACCAAACTGAGAAAAACTGATTAAAAAAGATAGGCTGGTGATGGGTATTAAGGAGGGCACGTATTGCATGGTGCACTGGGTGTTATACACAAGTAATGAATCATGGAACTTTACATCAAAAACTAGGGATGTACTGTATGGTGACTAACATAATATAATAAAAAATATTATTAAAAAAACAAAAAAATGAAACTTTTACACTCTCTCTTCCCTCCCTGAGTGTCCTGAAGAACCCTATTGGCAAATATAAAGTTGTCAAGTATAAGACAAAGAATATGATGATTTGACTGATGAAGAGAGGTTTACTTAGCAAAAGATCATCCTGAATATAAAGGAAGAAAAAATTCCCTTTCACTTTCTGATTAATATTCTTTTTGTTTAACAGATACCAAATACTTAGGAGACTGGGGAAGTCATCTGCTTTTGCAATTTGATCATACTTTCAGATTGTTGGGTGATAAATTTGTTATAAGAAATGATAAAAATTGTAATTCTTCCCACCCACACAAATGCATAAAACCAATTTCCCTGTTCAGGTTCCTGAGAAATAAACATGCCAACACAGAAAGCCTATTTATCATGGCTGTCCTAATTAGGTCCAATTGGGGAAGTCAGTTTCCTTTCACAAATGACAAACTTCAAGTTCCAACTCACCAGCACCATTTTGCAGGAAGCGTCTAATAACCTCCAGTCATTTATCACTATTCCCAAATGCCAGGATCATCAGAGGCAAGGCAGGTGTTCCTCATTCCAGTTCACTAACATGAAATTGTTGCCATCATTTTACCAGTATGAATATACTGCCTGACTTCTGATATAAGCATATTTTCAAAGGAGATTTTTTCAGTTTTTTTTTAATTTAAGGAGTGTAGTTCATAAAAATCATTAAGGTAGATTCCGCCCCCCACCGACTTTTGACTTTATAGTCAAAGTCTATAGGGCATATAGACGTGTGAAGTAGGCCTCAGGAGACAAGGGGATCAAAGAAACTCCAAATGTCTCCCATTGCACTTCTTGCCAGCATAGTGAAAGAAAGAGAACAATGCGTGGCTGGAGCAATTGTCTGCCAAACCATTGACTAACAGGCTTTTGTACTGTCTGGACTTATGGACCAAATATAGAACTGAAAGGTCTGTTTAAAAATCATAAAGACTCTGGGAAACAAACTGAAGGCTTCAGAGGGGAGGAGGGTGGTTGATTGGGATAGGCTGGTGATGGGTATTAAGGAGGGCACCTATTGCACGGTGCACTTGGTGTTATACGCAAATAATGAATCATGGAACACTACATTAGAAACTAAGTATATACTGTATGGTGACTAACATAACATAATAAAAAATTATTATAAAAATCCTTATATATAATGATATGCATAATGTGTATATATACATAATGTATATATATATACATAATGTGTATATATAATGTAAAGATGTATATATATTATATATGTATATATATTATATATACACATATGTGTGTATATACATAATATATATATAATGACATATATATGTTATATATCACCATTTCAATTAACAGGAAGGATCAGGAATTGTGTGTGTGGTGGGAGAGGTTATGATTGAAGAAAGACTGTTTAATGAGATACTATTATAAAAACTGAGAAATCCCATTTGTTTTACCTCTCAGGATTGAAAATCTTCCCAAAATGATGCCTGCTTCCTTCACAATAGATGTAGTTCAGTGAACTTAATGGGTTCACTGAAGAAAGGCAGGAAAAGAACAGTAGGCTTGGCATCAGCCAATCAGCCACAAACAAACTGGGTATACTTAGGCAAGTTGTTCAATTTTTCTGGACTATGATTTCTGCTTTGGTTGAGATAAATACTACTGCTCTTATGAGAAACCAAGAAGACACTGCATGTGAGGTAAGTAATATATTACATAAGAAGAAAACAAAGCTCAGAAACAATGAGTGACTTTCAGAAATGATGTGTGACAGCTGTTTACACAGTTAATACATAGCAGAGTCAGACTGTGAACCCATCCATAGTTGGCTCCCCCACCAGTGTTCATTCTTCTCTGATACACTAACCACCTATTTTCCAAAGATTAGAATCAATTCAAAACCCTTTATGGTTTAATTCAGCAAAATTAGGACATCTCCTTTGTAATGACACAGCCCCACACGCACCTTTCTATCATTGCACTTATTTCATTGTATTATAGTTATCTATTGCATATCAGTCTCCTCATTACATTGTGGGCTCTTCAAGGGCAGGGACTATGTGTTATGGATCTAACCACAGCCTAGTCCGGTGTTCAGCAATATAACAAAAATTCAGTTAATGCCTGTTGTAAGAAAAAAAAGGAGGAAGGAATGGGGGATGAATGGATGATTCAGAAGGCACTTTGGACACCTTCCTTGCTGTTAATTATTTCCTGGAAATAATTCTGACACTTTGAACTTTCTGGCAATATGAGTTCTAGATAAATGGGAGTTTACAAGGATACCTAACTAATTTGAATTTCTTGAATGCTTTAGTGATAAAGCAATCAGCTCAGCCAAATCCCAGGTAATATATCAGCTAATCAATAGGAATGTTCAGGCTACACCAAGATTTTCTAACAGCTGTCAAGGCTGACTAATCAGTGATTGTTCAAAAATCACATGGAAGAGAAAAACCTTTCTTTTTTCTTGGGGATTTGCTATGAGAAAAAGTCCTAGGTAGGAATAGGGTGATTCAATTCTCAAATATCCTAATTATTATTAGAAAGTATGTAAAATGAAGAAGCAGGGAGGAGGAAGGGGAAACAGGGGGACTTAATCATCCTTTCATTTCACCCTTACAAACAGATGTAAAAATATATCAGACCCCTAACTTGCTAGATTCTCTCAGAGGACTATTGGAAGTGAGGAGTTGGGACGAGAGGGATGGTTAGGAAATTTGAATAAGTGAGAAGGAAGACACAGAAATAGCAGTGGTGTGTAGTGCCCACACATCCTACAGGACTTGGGAAAAAAAATTTTCCCAGTAGCTTTCCCTGTTTTAAAATATTCCCTCACAGGATTAATGAATTTGAATTACTATGCATACTTCCCACCCCCATTCCTCAAACACACACAGACTTACAAATCTTAGCTATTCCTTTACCACCTGCCGTTTTCACACTCCTAGAGCTCAGTTCTATTGGTAGTGTTATGGTAAAGGGTCTGTCATTGTTTCCATCATAAACACTGCTTACCCTTGATTTACTAGTTCAACTGTTTCAAATTCCATAAGGCTCCAGTTTGGCACCAAACAGAGGACAGATGACTTAAAATGTTGCTCCTTTTTTTCAAACCCCAAATAATCAAAATCTGTTAAAATATTATTAATTTAGATGTGAAAATATATGTCTTTACTTCTGATTTATTTTTAAAAAATTTTTAAAGATTTTATTTATTTGACAGAGAGAGACAGCCAGCTAGAGAGGGAACACAAGCAAGGGGAGTGGGAGGGGAAGAAGCAGGCTCCGGACAGGGAGCCTCATGTGGGTCTTGATCCCAGAACCCTGGGATCACGCCCTGAGCCAAAGGCAGATGCTTAAGGACTGAGCCACCCAGGCGCCCCTTTACTTCTGATTTAATGTTATTTTTAATCCCTTCAATTAAAGATATCTGTTTTAAAAATAGTATAAGGGATTTTTTGGAAGGGGTGGGAAGGCAAAAGTCCTTGGTGATACCTAGCCACAATTTGTCATACAGTGGGGGAAGGAAGTTGGTAAGGGAAAAGTATGATGAGATCTGAGTAGATGTTTTAAGATTTTGTTCTTGATACTTTGGAGAGAATTTTTCTCTCTTCACAATTCAGGGAAGATTATGGGTGAGCTCTACCTCTTTCCAAGGTCATGAATTCAATGTTCATCCCCATGGAATAGATTCAGATGTCACTGGAAAGACTCAGTTGCAAAAGCTTTTATGATTCCAACTATTTTGTTTGCACGTGTCTCAAATAAGTTCTATACTCTGTGAAAAGTATGATTATGTTCAAGCTGTAGTGCATAAACAATGCCTTTCATTATTTTGTGAAAATAATTTTATGCCCATGGTCTTGAGAGTTTGTAAATGAGAGGGGACTACTATTTTTAAAGCACTGATTTTGTGCCCATGTATTATAGGATCTGCATATGTTGTTTTATTTAATCTTCACCAAAAAAATATAAGTATTAGACCAATTTCCAAATAAAGAAACAGAGGCATCAGAGTTTGGGCCCGATTAGATGTTCAGATCCTCAAATTGTCTCCTAAGTCTGGCTATAGAAAGTATATGGGTAGGGACCTGCAAAGATACTGTTTAAATTAGTAGTATACAGAATAAGATTGGTAAAGCCAGGTAGTCTTTATTTTCACTGTGTGTGTGTGTGTGTGTGTGTGTGTTGGTTGTGAGTAAGGGGAATGAAATGCCAACATAGACTCTCCTCAGTGTGATGAAGCTTAGGAGCTGACAAGCTACCACCACCTATGGAGCACTCATTTAGATTCATTTATTCACATTGTCTTATTTTTTCCCCTGTCTCCTAGGAGTTCATTCAGCAGGGGGTGGGGGGGGAGAAAAAAACACCACCTGAACAGGTTTTCCAGTATCTGTTTTCAATAGCAGGTTCTAGAATAGATGATTGATTTGCCCAAAAATTCATCTTTATCCCTCTTTATCTTTAAGACTCACTTCACTTACCTCTATCCCTACTGCATCTCATCAATGCTCTCATGAGCTTTGCTATTGTCTCAAGAGAAAACTTTTGGGCCTTAGAATGTGCTAAAGTATGTCGAATATCCTGGAACAGGTAATGACTCAGTACACAGGCAATGTAAACCCAACTGAGAATAGTGCGTCTGTCTCCTATGTCTCCGAAATACTCAAAAGACTACAAAATGGCCTCGCTGCTTTGACTCAGGTCTGGTCCTACAAATGGGAGATGCTGAAAATTAATATTCTCTGGCACTGACTGTCGCAGAGATAAGCATTTATTTGGTCCTTTTCCAGTTCTTTTTTTAAAAAGATTTATTTATTTTAGAGAGAGAGCGTGTGAGTGGGGGTGAGAGGCAGAAGGAGAAGGAGAAAATCTCAAGCAGACTCCATGCTGATCATGGAGCCCCACACCAGGCTGAAACCTAGGACCCTGAGATCATGACCTGAGCTAAAATCAAGAGTCAAACAATTAACTGACTGAGCTACCCAGGTGCTCCCCCCCACCTTTCCAGTTCTTTATAGCTTTTATTTCCTCTCTCACTCAGGATAAGAGTGCCTTTTTTTCCTCCGGCAACACCATTTTGGGCAAGTTGAAACACAATCTTCCATCCCTTAAAAGATGTCTCACCTCATAGAAGCCAGAACAACAGTTCTGTACAGTCATCTCCCATGAGATGCTTAAGATAATGTTGCTGAATTAACGTATTGCTCCCTGTCCTCCAGGCAAATGCAATGTGGTGATAGTAAAAAGCTTTATAGAAATGGAGACCCTTTGAGAAAAGATGTCATGATGTTCTGTCTATAGCTCTAAAGTTGCTATCAATAGTTGGCTCCTCCAAATCATCACATAACCATTTAAGAAGACAAAGCTGATTTTTTTGCTTCCCATAATAAAGGTGAATGCCATTTCTGCAAAACTTCAGCAATGTCTCAGATAAGGTAAAACAAAGTCCAGAATTTATTGAGAATTGGAAGTTTGATTTAAGGTGGGTCTTTCAATGTGACAACTTGTTTAGGAATGGGTAAACATGATATGACAGCACAAGATAGATGGATATAGCAAACTGAAGATTTTAAAACGAGGGATTGAAAGAATCATAGGGTATTTTTCACTGAAGAGCTGATGGATATTTGAGGAAGTTCCTGTAATGAACAATCTAATTCTTTGTTTGGGCAGAACATTCCGAGAAAGTTAAGGAAATGTTAATGAAGTCAGTGGAGTAGCAAAGCCCCTTTTTTTAGTGACTTTAGTGACTTTAAATAAGTTACTATATTTTGCTGTTTATTTTGTATTTTATATAGTTCTTTCTATTTGTTCTTTTAGAAACATGAAACATTTTTTCTTGTTTTGTTTAATACCAGCCTACCTTAGCTATGGTGAGCAGTAAAAGATGGGAATCAAGGGCCATGTTTGGGGTAGAATGTTAGAATCAGAGCTGAGAACTCACCTCTGGGCCCTGAGCATGGTGTTGACTGTAATTATCAAAAAGAGGAATGAGGGAATGCACTAGGAAGGGGGAACTGGGTGTTACCTCCATTTCTGACTGATTAGCTGTTTGGAGCTGCCTAGATAGCCAGAGTGGTCTGTTTAACAAGAATGAGTCAATTAATTCCTTTACAGTGTGCTTTGGTTGCTAAGGACAAATCATGTTTTTATGTTAGTAAAGTCCTTAGCCCGTGGTAACTTCACTAGGAACTTTTTCAGAACCTATTTCTTCTTTCCTCCATTCTGACGTATTCTTTTCCTGAGTCCCACAGTGGATCAGTAACTTCTTTGAACATCTGACCTGATAGGGAGATTGCAGAGGTTTTCCTGAATCTCTCTTTTTACAAAAGCTCAGAATTCAGCCCTTACAGTACAGAAGCTTGCTGTCTATATTAGAAAGAATTTACCACTACTGTGGACATTTTCATATCCCATCTATCTTATCTATCTGTTTCTTTTTTCCCTTTTTAAAATTTTTATTGAGATATAATTGACATATAAATTGTATTACTTTTAAGTGTACAACATAATGATTTGATATATGTATTTTTACAAAATGATTACCAGAATAAATGTATTTATTTATTTTTAAAGATTTTATTTATGTGACAGAGAGAGAGAGAGAGACAACAAGAGAGGGACAACAAGGAGGGGGAGGGTGAGAGGGGAAAGCAGGCTTCCCACTGAGCAGGCAGAATGATGCAGACCTTGATCCCAAGACCTGGATCCCAGGACTTGGATCCCAGGACCCTGAGATCATGACCTGAATCTGCCTTCATCTTTAGAAAGACGTCTATTTAATTCCTCTGCCCATTTTTAATCAGATTATTTGTTTTATCTTATTGAGCTTTATTAATTCTTCATATGTTTTAGATATTAATCTCTTATCAGACATATGATTTGCAAATATTTTTTTCCCATTTGGTATGTTATGTTTTTATTTTGTTGATGGTTTTCTATGCTATGAAAAAGCTTTTTCGTTTTATGTAGTTCCAGTTCTTTATTTTTGGTTTGTTGTCCTTGTTTTTGGTGTCAGGTCCAGAAAATCATCACCAAGACCAACGTGTTAATGAGCTTGCCAGCTATGTTCTCTTCTATGAGTTTTATGCTTTCAGGTCTTACATTCAAGTCTCATACCATTCTTTTTTTTTAATTTTATTTATTTATTTGACAGAGAAAGAGACAGTGAGAGAGGGAACACAAGCAGGCGGAGTGGGAGAGGGAGAAGCAGGCTTCCCACCAAGTGGGGAGCCAATGGGGGCTCAATCCCACGACCCTAGGATCATGACCTGAGCCGTAGGCAGATGCTTAATGACTGAGCCACCCAGGTGCCCCAACTCTCACACAATTCTGAGTTAATTTTTGTTTATGAGGTAAGACAATGGTCCAGTTCCATTTTGTTGCATATTGTCCAGTTTTCTTAACACCATTTATTTTATTTTATTTTTTTATAATAATTTTTTATTATGTTACATTGGTCACCATACAGTACATCCCTAGTTTTTGATGTAAAGTTCCATGATTCATTACATGCGTATAACACCCAGTGCACCATGCAATACGTGCCCTCCTTAATACCCATCACTGGCCTATCCCTGATCCCCCACCCCCTCCCCTCTAAAGCCCTCAGTTTGTTTCCCAGAGTCCATAGTCTCTTATGGTTCATTCCCCCTTCTTTCTACCATTTATTGAAGAGATAGTTCTTTCCCCATTATATAGTCTTGGCTGCTTTGTTGTAAATTAATTAACCATATATGCATGGGTTTATTTCTAGGCTTTCTATTCTGTTCTCTTGATCTGTGTGTCTGATTTTATGACAATATCATACTGCTTTCATTACTATAGCTTTGTAATATAGTTTGAAATCAGGAAGTGTGATGCCTCCAGCTTTGCTCTTCTTTCTCAAGATTTCTTTGGCTATTTGAGGTCTTTTGTATTTCCATACAAATTTTAGGATGGTTTGTTCTATTTCTGTGAAAAGTATTATTGGAATTTTGATAGGGATTGCATTGAATATGTAGATGACACTTGATTGTCCGGACATTTTAACAATATTAATTTTTCTAATCCATGAACATGGCATATACATGTATTTGTGTCCTCAATTTCTTGCATCAGTGTCATAATTTTCAATTACAAGTCTTTCACCTCCTTGGTTAAATTTATTCCTGGCATTTTATTTTATTTAAAAACTTTTTTTTTGTATAGTTGACATACAATGTTATATTAGTTTCAGGTTTATAGTATAGTGATTTGAAAAGTTTTTATGGTATGTTATGCTCACCATGAGTATAGCTACCATACACTGTACAATGCTATTACAATATCATTGGCTATTGATTATATTCCTTATGTTGTGCCCTTTATTCCCATGACTTATTAATTCTATAACTGGAAGACAGGCTTCTATTTATTTTGTTCTTTTTAATGCAATTACAAATAGTATTGTTTTCTTAATTTCTTTTTCTGATAGTTTGTGATTAGAGTATAGAAATACAACTGATTTTTGAATGTTGATTTTATATTGTGCAACTTTACTGAATTCAATTATTAGTTCTAAGAGCTTTTTGGTGAATCTTTAGTGTTTTCTCTGTATAAGATCATGCCACTTGCAAATAGATATCGTTTTACTTCTTCCTCTCTAACTTGGATGCCTTTTATTTCTTTTTCTTGCCTTGTTACTTTGGCTAGGACTTCCAGTACCATATGAAATAAAAGTGGTGAGAGTGAGCACACTTGTCTTGTTCCTGATATTAAGAGAAAAACTTTCAGCTTCCCATAATTGAGTATGATGCTAGTTGTGAACTTGTCATATATGTCCTTTAATATGTTGAGGTACGTTCCCTCTATACCCACTTTGGTGAAAATTTTTCTCACAAATGGATGTTGAATTTTGTCAAATGCTTTTTCTGCATCTTTTGAGATGATCATATGGTTTTTGCCCTTTATTTTGTTAAAATACTGTGTCACATTGATTGATTTACAGATGTTGAACCATCCTTGCATCCCTGAAATAGATCTCACTTGATCATGGTGTATAATCCTTTTAATGTATTGTTGAATTTGGTTTGCTGATATTCTGTTGAGGACTTTTGCATCTATGCTCATCAGTGTTATTGGCCTGTAATTTTCTTTTCTTGTAGTGTCTCTCCCTGTCTGGTTTGGGTATCAGGGTAATGCTGACCTCATAAAATGAGTTAGGGAGTATTGCTTCCTTCTCTATTTTTTCGAAGAGTTTGGAAAGAATTAACATTAGTTTTTCTTTAAATGCTTAGTAAGATTAGCCAGTAAAGCCATGTGGTTTTGGATCTTTGTTTGTTGGAGCTTTAGATTATTGATTCAAACTCCTTACTGGTAACTGGTTTATTGAATTTTCTATGTCTTCATGATTGAGTCTTGATAGGTTGTATATTTCTTGGAATTTACCCATTTCTTTTAGATTGTCCAATTTGTTGGTGTAAAATTAGTCACAGTAGTCACTTATGATGCTTCATATTTTTGTGGTATCAGTTGTAACATCTCAAAGCCATTGTAATGTACAGTGTCAGGTTAAGTATAAGGCTGAATAATTTTGCTTCTCATTGCCCTTTAAAGAAGTGGGAGATTCAAGTGGGTCTTTTTTCCCCCATATCCTCAGAGACTTGACCGTTCCAAATATGGTTCAGTGCTTCTTTTTTTCTTCCTACTCTAACCCAGAACCTATCATTACAATATATTAGTGGGATATGTTGAAAGAGCACTGAATTTTGGGGAGTCAGTAACACTGGATTGAAGTCTTGGCTCTGTTTCTAACATACTGTATTACTTTGGGAAGCATAATATACTTTCTGAGCCTCGGTTGGTTTGCAATCCAACTCAGACAAGTAAAAATTCTTAAGTTGGGTAGCAAAATCCTTAAGGGTCATTCTAGCACTGATATTCTGAGACTCTGACTCTATCCTTATTTATATAAAAAATGAGAGTCTAGAACTGAATTGAAAGATAAAAAAATAATTTCAATTGTTCTATACCATGATTTTGAAAAATCTTAATGAAACACAAGCTTCTCTACTACTACTGTCAGTCATCTTTGCCAGATGGAAATTCTAGAAACAAAATACAGAAGGAAGATTCTTTCTCTAAAAGTGGCCATTAAAAAGCCACAAAGGGGGGGCACTTGGATGGCTCAGTCAGTTAAGCCTCTGACTTCAGCTTGGGTCATGATCTCGGGGTCCTGAGATCGAGCCCTGTGTTGGGCTCCCTACTCGGTGAGGAGTCTGCTTGTTCCTCCCCTCAGTTCCTTCCCCCACTTATGCCCCCTCTCTCTCACGTAAATAGAATCTTAAAAAAAAAAACAGGAAAAGTGACAAGGTCAAACAATTTAAACAGGGTGGACAAATACCAATATGCCTTTTAGATGTTGTAGTTCTAATGCTTAATTCAACCAATTGGCTTAAAAAGGGGTCAAATGAAGAATAAGCTATTAAGATTTATTCTGTAGAAAAATTGTTACTCATCCAGAAAAATGTCCCTATTATACTGTTAATCAAAAAAAATTTGGTAATAAAACCATAAGTGGTTTATAGTTACAGTTTGTCTAAAATATTAAGTATACACACCTTTTTGAAACAAGAGACAAAGTACAAAAGGCAAAATACATATTAATATTATTATATTAGTTTTATTTTTTCATTTTTAAATATTTTTATTATGGTAGTTTTAGTTTTAATTTCTTCTTTAGCTTTTCTACATTTTTTTTATTTTATACAGTGAACACAAACTGAATTTTTTATTCATATAAACCAATGTATGTTATGAATACATTGGCTTGTATGAATAAAAATTCATTTCACTCATATGTGGAATCTAAAGAACAAAACAAATAAACAAAAAGCAGAATCAGAACTATAAATACAGAGAACAAACTGATGGTTATCAGAGGGAAAGGGGTGGGAAGATGGGCAAAATGGTAAGAAGTAAGAGTAATAGATAGGGAGGTAAGAGATACTGGTTTCCAGTTATGGAATGAATAAGTCACAGGAATAAAAGGCACAGCATAGAGAATATAATCAATAATTTTGTAATAGCACTGTATGGTGACAGATGGTACAGTATACTTGTAGTGAGCCTAGCATAACATATAGAGAATTTGAATCATTATGTTGTACACCTGAACTTAATGTAATATTGTGTCAACATTACTTAAATAAATTTTTTTAAAAATAAAATAAACTTTTTAAAAAATAAATAATGAAAAAATAGAATAATATATGCTATGTAAAAAGGAGAAGAAAGGGGAGGGGGAGAGCAGGCTGAAACTTTCATCCACATTTCTATTTGATCTGATGAAATTCACCAGTCTATCATGATGTTTGAAATTCTTACCAGCTTTTCTTGCAGTGGGTAAGTCACCCTATCCAGGAGGTCACTGCTTAAGGCAACAAGTATTTATTTGGGCTAGAATAACTCATGAACTCATAGGGATCCATTCACAGAGAGCACAGTCCTGAAGGAATGGGAAACAGAAGAGATGCAGTAAGTTAGTGGTGGTGATAATGGTGGGTCCAGTTATTGCCTAAGGAAGGTGTAGTAGATGGTAATTGAACCCAATGATCAGAGGTGGTTCCTAAAATTTACCAATGTTAGAGCTTTGCAGAGGAAGCTTGATTTTTACCTTATCTTATGTTCATATTTTATTGTGTTGTCTGCCTATATTTATGGGTCTTTAAAATCAATGAAGTAACCTTCCATGGAAGTTTCATTGTATAATCACATTCTATTTTTCATTCATACAAGTTTCATTCATCTCTCAGTCAGTCAGATAGAGAGGGAGAAATCATTCCATACAGAAATATCACAGTAGATAAGATATGGAATTTTGATGATGCTTAATTTATTTGCTTTTACATTGCTTAGGGTTGGAGTCGTGGTGAGGGTGTGGAGGGCGATGTGTATAAGACAAGTGTACTTTTATTTTTTTCTCCAGACCTAGGGCAATGCTGCCATACAATGTGAGATCCTTTATGTGACTTTGTCTCATTCCATTATGTGACTTTATCTCATTCCATTATAGTTAAGATAGTATGGCAGCAATCATACATGAAGCATTCATATTTCCAAGTATTTCCAGTTATAACTTTCCTTAAATTTTTGTGTTAAGTAATTCTCTTTTTACTGAGGTACAGTACTCTGTACAAATGAAATGAGAAATAGAAATTCCCTTCAGTCTCTCCTTATTAAATAGTTAGTGCCAAAACTCTATCAGCAGCATTAGTGGAAGGGAAGAGCCATTTGGACAAAACCTAGATCACTTTGTCTGGCTTTCGAATGCATCATGTGAGATTTTTTGTTTGTTTATTTTTTACTTGTCTCCAATGTATTTATCCTCCTAAAAATATCTAACTGTGTAAATAAGTTAACTTTATATTGTATAATTATATAAAAATTGTTGGTAGAGGATGATCACTCAAGCCCAAAATACTACAGTGTCTTAGAAACTAAGTTTAGGAGTGAAATCTAGATTTTAACCTTGGTTTTGCTGCTTATTAGCTGTTGCATTTGGGCAAATTTTACCTTTCTGAACCTCAGTTTCCTTATTTGTGAGCAAAAAAATGAGAATAATTCTAGTACCTACACCTTGGGGGTGTTTGAGGACCGAAAGAGTTAATGGAAGGGAAAATGCTTAGCATTTTGAATGGTAGTCATTAAACACTCAATTAAAAGTAGTAATTACTGTATCAAACACTGTAGTGGAAGCATGTGTTGGATTATCCACAAACAGGGATACACAAAAATGTAGCAGAGATTAGGTAAGTAATTCAGATGAATATAGCTCATGCATCTGTTGAAGCCTGACTCAACCTAAGTCCTCAACAAAATTGTCAAATATGGGAATGACTACTAAAGACACTGTGCTCTTGCTGTCAGATTTGCTGTCTACAGTATAGTAAGGCAATTGGCACAAGACTTTGACAAGGACTTTCTATTTAGGTAATCAAATGTTCTTCCACAGCGTTAATTTTAATAGTTATAGATCATTCCATCATATTGATACACATCTACCTGTGTTTAATCAAGATCTTGGACATTCTGGTAGATGTGCTTCATTCTCCATTCTCCTCTTACTTATTAATTGAACTCATACCTTTAGCGGGATTCATAGGTGCTGCACTTAAAACTACATTTCCCATACTCCTTTGGAACTTTGGCCCTGTGATTATATTTTGGCCAGTGGAATATGAGTAGAAGTGATATATTCCACTTCCCTAAAAATGAATTAGTGCTCTATGCTCTTCTGACTTTTCCTACTTTCCTCTTGGCTGAAAGACAATGAAAACTGAAGCAGTAGCCTTGGTTCCAGAGATCAAAATTGTATGTTAAGATTAGAAGTGCTGTTTGTCCAATCCTGGACTACTTGCATTATAAAAAATGCCTATTTGTGCCATATATTTAGGAAAGGGGGGGGTCTCCTTGTTATATAACCTATAATCTAAATACTTCCTTAAGCAATGCTTTGATTATCACCTTTATATCTGTGAACTTATAATTACTTCTGTAGGACAAATTCCTAGTAGTCGTAATTTTTACTCAAATACCATATATATTGTGAGGCCTTTGTGACATATTTTGAAATAACTCAGCCACAATGTACAAGAGTGCCAATTTTCCTGTGCCTACGCTAACTATAGTTATTGTTATTTTTGTTTTTATCCTTGTCAGTAGAGAGATTAAAATACACTATTTTAATTTGTGTTTACTTGACTACTTGTGAGGTTGAATATTTTCCTTTCTTGAACCATTTCTTAAAACTATTGGGACATTTTAAAGCCATTTTTTACTGTCTTGCATGTGATTTGATTTGATTTGATTTTTCGTTTCAAGTTTTTATTTAAATTCCAGTTAGTTAACATATAGTGTATTAGTTTCAGGACTAGAATTTAGTGATTCATCCCTTATATATAACATCCAATGTTCATCAAAACAAGTGCCCTCCTTAATCCCCATCACCTGTTTAATCCATCCCACCACCCTCTTCCCCTTCAGCAACCCTCAGTTGGTTCAGAGGTTTTTTTTTTTTTATGTTTTGGTTTGCCTCTCTCTTTTTTCAACTATATTTGTTTCATTTCTTAAATTGCACATATGAATGAAGTCATATGGTATTTGTCTCTCTCACTGACTTATTTCACTTAGCATAATACACATCTAGCTCCATCCACGTCATTGCAAATGGCGAGATTTCATTCTTTTTAATGGCTGTGTAATATTCCACTATGTATCTCTATCTATATCTATATCTCATCTATCTATATACCAAAACTTCTTTATCCATTCACCAGTCGATGGACAGTTGGGCTCTTTCCATAGTTTGGTTATTGTTAATGATGCTGCTATAAATATTGGGGTGCATGTATCACATCAAATCGGTATGTTTGTATCCTTTGTGTAAATAGTAGTATATTTGCTGGATCATAGAGTAGTTCTATTTTTAATTTTTTGAGGAACCTCTATACTGTTTTCCAGAGTGGTTGTACCAGTTTCTATTTCCACCCACAGTGTAAGATGGTTCACCTTTCTCTATATCTTCACCAACATCTGTTTTTTCCTGTGTTGTTGATTTTGGCTGTTCTGACAGGTGTGAGGTGATATCTCATTTTTATTTAATTTTGTTTTGCATTTTTTTCTTTGCGGGGAGAGGCAGAGGGAGAAGGAGAGAGAGAATCCCAATTTGGGTATGGAGACCTACATGGGGCTTGATCTCACAACCCTGAGATCATGACCTGAGCCAAAATCAAGAGTCAGACACTTAACTGACTAAGCCACATAGGCACCTCTGATATCTAATTTTTTAAAAGCTTTTTATAATTTAAGGATATTAACTCTTAATTTCAGTTCTATCTTGAAAATGCTTCCCCAGTTTGTCATTTACCTGTAATGCTTATTTAGGATTTTTTAGTGTTAATATCAACTAATGATCTACCAGTGCTTGTCTTTATAATTAGACCCACTGTAATCATGATCCCAAAGCCCAAGATTAATTATTTACAATAATGTCCTAATGTGATTCCATTTTTTAATCTTTAAATTTTTAATCCATATGAAATTGTTTTTGATATGTGATCTAACTTTATTTTTAGTGTTATTTTTATGGATGGGTTGTCAGATTTCCCCACCATTTATACCACTGCTACTCAACAATGAGCAGTATCTCTCCATGAAGATGAATTTGTAAACCTGTATACACATTTTTGTATGTCACAATGACTAGGGGGTGCTTCTGACAATTAGAATCTAGGGACCAAGGGTGCTAAATATTGTGCAGTATGTGGGAGAATGCTGCAGAAAGAAGAAATGTCCTACCCAAAATATCAAAAATATCCCATTGAGAAATGCAGATATATTCTTGTCGTGGTGATTATAATTGCCAAAATTATCATAGAATAAATTTCCAAAGGTTATATATATGTATATATACACACTGTTTTATACCATCTACTACCTCTGCATTTTAAGTGATCGTTGTGTAACCACATTAAATTGTTATTTCATTACATTATTCTCCCTTTGTCTAAAGCCCCATGGCTACTTTCTCAAGTATTCTTTAAAATGAATAATTTTGTCAAATTCTATCTTCTCACTTATATAATTTTACATAATGTTGTTTCAAATGTTCCCTGTAAAGAACAAATATTTTGAATTTCTTTTATGATTTATATAGAAGTCAGTGTCCTTTATAAGAAATTATTTTGGTAACATATTTGTTTTGACTTCTAATATTGTCTGGTTTTTTATGTCTCTTTATTTTTCTCTTATTTATAATCTAATCATCTTTTTTGATTGCTTTATATCAAGAATTTGGAAGTTATTTATGCTATTTTTATTGTGATAGCTTAAAGGATCAAAATAAAAATGGGTAGATAAATAAAAATGGGTAGATGAGTTGAACAGACAATTCACAGAAAAATAAAAAAAATTATATGGGTAACTAATATAGTCTAATTAATATGGATATTTAAATTGTATTTTTGTGTATCAATTTGGAGTAGATTTTAAAAATGTCAATAGTGTTTCTTTCATTTATAATTGGTGGGGGGTACATGATCTTTGAAAGATGATATAACAGTAAATGTAAATGTACGTACATTTACATTGTAAATGTAAACAATGTAAACGTACATACAAGGTAAATGTACATACCGTTTGCCTTGCCCATGTCTATAATTCTGTTTTTTCCCTAATATTTTAATGAAATATTCTGTGACCTATGAAGAAATTATCAAGGATTTCAGAATCTCACTTTCATTCAAGAGAATATAAATGTAATTTTATCTTTCCTATAGTATAGTTGATGGGACTTTTAATGGTAATTTAGGATGTTTTTAGTTTTATTTATTTATTTATTTAAAGTCTTTTTTTTTTTAAGATTTTATTTATTTATTTGACAGAGAGAGAGACAGCCAGCAAGAGAGGGAACACNTTTTTAATGGTAATTTAGGATGTTTTTAGTTTTATTTATTTATTTATTTAAAGTCTTTTTTTTTTAAGATTTTATTTATTTATTTGACAGAGAGAGAGACAGCCAGCAAGAGAGGGAACACACGCAGGGGGAGTGGGAGAGGAAGAAGCAGGCTCCCAGTGGAGCAGGGAGCCCGATGTGGGGCTCGATCCCAGGACCCTGGGATCACGCCCTGAGCTGAAGGCAGACGCTTAATGACTGAGCCACCCAGGCACCCCTTAGGATGTTTTTAAGCATCAGAACTGGTTATTTGTAATTTCACATAAAGTTTTAGGACTGAGGTCAAATTTTAGAAAACTTTTATTAAGTTTTTTTCATATGTGACTCATAATTAGGCTAATTTTCCACAGACTATTTTCTAGTTCCCATGCATTTCAAGCCTTGCTTCTCCTCTACTTCTGATGGCAGATGCTAGAAAGCATGGGCATATTTACCTTGTCATGTAATCTGTGCTCCTTTATGCTATGACACCAAGAATACTGGCACAATAGGTACCACAAGTATTCCTAGAAGCCATTCCTACACAGGGATGGCTGCTAACAACTATATATAGAAATAACTGTGAACAATGTTATGTATGAGTGTGTATAACATATTGTAATATTATAATATTTATGATATAAATTATATATGTAGTAAAGAACATATACCCCAGTAAACTGAAACAAAGTATATCCCCAACTATATCTAAAATATTTTATTTTTGCTTTCCCCCCAAAAAAAACATAGGACCTTATAAACATATTGTTAGGGACTATTCCTTCTAGTGTCTTGGGGAGGGGTCTGGGTATGTGAAAGCACTTAAAGCTTAAATTTCATGAGCTTCATTATAAATCCGTCTCTGATAATCAGAGAAAAATTAAACATTTCATAGCTCTTTAAACAACTATTTATACTCTCCATTTTCCCAGGTTTACTTGCTGTTTGTTTTATAGCATAACCTCCACATTCTCAAATTCATTAAGTTGACTCATATCTTGATTGACTAGAGTTATTTTTTTTTTAGGTAGAATGATTAGGCACTATACTTTCTCATCCTTGTATATCTGAATATCTGTATTTCCACTGTCCTTAGAGGTATATAATAGTTTGTCTGGTTATAGAACTCAATTGCCATTTTCTTTTTCTTCAGAATTCCATAGTTATTGTTCAGTTGTTTCCCAGCCTTTAATGTTATGAAAGATATGGCAAATACAATTATATTTGTTTTTCTTTTTTTGGTACATGATTTCAATTTGCTTGTTTTCTTATTGGTTTGTTGGTATGGATATTTATAAGATATAGGAGTTTTCCTTTTTCATTAACGTTAAAAAGTTATTCATAGGCATGGATTTACTCAGTAAGTTCTTCCTTTCTACAAACTGCTTTTAAATGATGTTTTTTTCTAAATCTGCTGTATCTTTGTGTGGAATTTCATATATATTTTTTCATAAAAATATTAAAATGTTAGGTTGGTTAATAAAATGCAGTAGAATTACTTGATTAAGCTTCAGGGTTTTGAATCAGGGAAACCTGTTTTTGAGTCCAACCTCTGCTGTTTACTGGTTATGTGCCTTTGGGAAATTTATATAAACTTACTATACCCCCATTTCCTAAAAAATAAAGTAATAATAATATCTACTTCATAGCACTGAGAGGAGTAAATGGGTTATAACATGTAACACATTTGTAACAGTTTCTAGCATATAATAATCATTCCATAAAATTTTTGGCTATTTTTAATTATTCTTATCCATCACATTTTTAAGTTAAATAAATGTTATTCATTGCCATTAAATCTTCTCTGATTTTATTTTGTCCTTTTGTAGTCACTATCTACGATCTTAAAAGATATTTTATAGATATATAATACATTATATATTCTCATGGAAAATGCACAATTATGGTTTACAGATTTTCTAACATTTCTTCCTATTTTTATTTGTTTATTTCTGGTTTATTTACTTTTAAGTGACTCAATTTCATAGATCATTACAATTCCAGAGGAAAATTTCCCAGGAGAAGAAAATTGATAAACTCGTGGCAGACATCCTATTTCTCCTTCTTTCAGTTTTATTCTATTTATTAGAAACCACTCAAAGATCTTCACCTAAATTCATTCTCTTCCGATGGTGTTAAGTGAATATTCTTTGACAGATGTATTTCAGAATTCCTTGTAACAAATAGTTCTTAGCTAATTGCATATTTCTATGTGACAGTTGATTTTAAGAGATCATGGAAAGTTTTCAGTATTATTGACAGTGTGTTTTCATTGGGCCAGAAGAGGGGTCACAAACTGTTAACCCACTGATTATATTTCATTTGACCAGTGCAGTATTTTTTGTATTTAAATGCCTTTAGACACTGTATGTACTGTTTGCTTCTCCACAATCCCAACTACTCTCAATTGGTTTTACATCAGGGCCACTTTACTCATTTCTGTAACTTGCTTTGTAAGCGCTAAAGATTGTGATTCTTAAATTTGTGTAATATTTATGCAAGTGAAACTCAGTATGAAGATCAGTATTGGAAAGAGGCCATCATGCATTCACTAAATATTCCTTGAGAATCTACTATGTGCCAGAATTTGAGATAAGCGCTAATAATAGAGCAATAAACAAAATATACATAGCCATTGGCTTTCTTGGAGCTTACAGTGTGGTGAAAGAAACAGAAAATGAACAACTTATTCACACCAATTAAGAATTGTAATGGTGATTTACCATTCCGGAAGAAAGTAGAAAATGAAAAGGAGAGAGACAAAAGGGAGACACAGAGGGTGCCTGAGTGGCTCAGTTGGTTAAGCATCTGCCTTTGGTTCAAGTCATGATCCTGGAGTGCTAGGATCGAGTCCTGCATTGGGCTCCCTCCTCCGTGGAGAATCTGTTTCTTCCTCTGACCTGCCCTCCTCTCATGCTCTCTCTCTCACAAATAAATAAATAAAATCTTAGAAAATATTTTTTAAAAAATTTAAAAGGGAAACCAGTCATCTGGGTGGCTCAGTTGGTTAAGCATCTGCCTTTGGCTCAGGTCATGATCCCAGTGTCCTGGGATTGAGTCCGGCATCAGGCTTCCTGCTCAGCCTGGGAACCTTCTTCTCCCTCTCCCTCTGCCTGCTGCTCCCCATGTTTGTGTGTGTGGTCTCTCTCTCCATCAAATAAATAAAATCTTTAAAAACAATCTTTAGAAAAAGTTGGGGGGGGAGACACAGAGAAGAAATTGAAAGAAAAAAAGAGGTAGAAAAGAACAGGGAAGAAAAGGAAAAGGAGGAAAGAGAGGGGTGATAAAGAGGAGCCTTCAGGAGACCAAAGAAACCCTCTAACTGTGTGGGAACACTTGATAGGTAAAGAACACCTTAGTGATTTGAATCCACATAGATATTTAAATGTGAAGGTTATATAATCCTTTACTTACCAGGACAACCATACTATTTGACAATCCGGCTGAGGGTCTCACCTATCACCTCTCTATACCTATTGAATTTATTTTGTTTCAAAACAGAACATTTTTGAGGTGCCTGGGTGGCTCAGTTGGTTAAGCATCTGACTCTTAATATTGGCTCAAGTCATAATCTCAGGGTCATGGGATCTAGCCCTGCTTTGGGCTCTGCATTCAGCGAGAAGTCTGCTTGAGATTCTCTCTCTCTCTTACCCCTCCCTCCCAAAAAGAAATCTTTAAAAAAAAACAGAACATTTTTTTTTGCTGAAGATAAAATAGCTTCTAATATGGTCACCATATAAACATGAAAAAACTAAAAGGCCTTAATCAAATAATAATACAACTTTGTATAAATATTAAAACTTCACAGCACACAGTTTTATTTTTCTAGCCCCTTTTCCCTGGGATATATGCAGGATCAGAATGAAGATTTACGTTCTTTATGGCTTGCCCAGCATGTGCATTCCAAAAATAACAGGGCTATTCTCTCTAATGCTGGTCCCCTAAGTAATAAAACTTTAATTTTTCTGTGAATCCAGACTCCTTAACAAAAACAAATTTATTCCTGATGTCTATTATGTTGATGCCAGAAAATATGTCATGAACTTTGTGAACATGAAAAATAATATGAGAAAGATGCTGCTTTTTTCCACCATGCAAAGACTAATACGAAATTGCTTATTTGGTGATTTTTTAAAGATTTTATTTATTTATTTATTTGAGAGAAAGAGAGCATGAGTGGGGGGCAGGAAAGGCAGAAGGAGAGGGAGAAACAGACTCCCTGCTGAGCAGGGAAGCTGCTGGGGCTTGATCCCAGGACCTCGAGATCAGTACCTGAGCTGAAGGCATATGCTTAACCAATTGAGCCACACAGGAGCCCCCACTTATTTAGTAATTTTTTAGATTTTTTTCTAAATAATTTTTCTTTTGCTTCAGCTAGCCAATCCTCTGACAGTATTTCCAAAGGACAATTTTCTTGCCTTTTCTGAAAATTTACTTTTACAGTATTACCTACCTACCTACCTATTCAAACCTTTATACAGAATTATTCACCTGAATGTTGGTGAACTATAACTGTCTAAGTGCACAGTAAAACTTGAATCATGGCTAAAACATGATACTCTGACAAAACCTTGATTTTTTATAAAGAGGTATTAAGAAGTAAATGTCTTCAATTAGACCTAGATTTAAATCCCTGCTGTTTTACTTCTAAGCTGAGTGATTTGGGGCAAATTATGTAATTTGCTTACATAAGCCTTTGCTTTCTGATCTATAAAGTGGGGACAAAAAAGTACCTATTCCATAGTGTTGTATGAAAATTGAATGAGGCTATGCATGAAATGTGCTTATTAGTACATAGCCTAACCCACAGTAAATACTCAAAAAGTACATTTAATATTATTAAAATATTCTTCAAGTTCATTTAAAAAGCCATTTCAATTATTATTAGTTTAAATTTTCTGATTATCTGGTCCATTTACAAATGGATTTTTCTCTGTACATGGTCAGTGACATAGCTCACTGATTTACTCATGTGATGGCAGTCCAGTTAATCCTTTCTACTAAACTTTCAACCATCTGGGTTAACCCAAAGTTTTTCAGCCAGGACTTTATTGAAACAGCTTATAAAATTTCTCTTTAATTTCCTAGCTGTCTTGCCCAAACAGTATATGGGAGTTTGGGGCTTCCAGCCACATTGGTTTGAGTTATCCAGCAAGTCTCAACTATAGACCACTGCTTATTTCTGATGGTGACCTAGCTGTTATTCAGTCCAGTCAGGCCTGGTTAGTAATTGGATGGGAGAAATTATGGGCGCTATGAGGGGACTGAGATATTGATAGAAATTTGTCTGAATTCCAATAGGCATTCCCATGATACCTGTTCTTGGTACTAGGACATATTAGTTATTATTGGTAAGTACTGTATTTTTGAGTATGAGCTAAAGTTGTGCTCCATAGGCCTCTGCATATGTATACAATTTAATCTCATGCTCAAAATGGATAGACTGTGCCCTTGGCCTATGGCTTTTCCCAACAGAGCTGAATCTATACTATAAACTTTCATTGGCCAGGTATTCTGTAGCACAGCTTCTCAATTGATCAACACTTGTGAACATCTAGAGCTTAATAATAATAATAATAATTATTGGGTACTCATTATGCACAAAAGACTACAAAGATAATTTACTTGTATCTTAACCACCTTTGGAGTAGAATAATTATCATATCCCCATTTTACAGATGGGGAGATGATGAATCAGAGTGAATTTCCTAAGATCTGTGCTAGTAAATTGATGGAGCTGATATTTTCAACTAATTTCTCCAAGGCTTTAGAGCACAATGTTTTCACAACAATACTACTATCACCAGAATATTAGTGTTTGTATTGCCCTGTAATTATGAAACACTGAAAGATACTAAAGTGCCTTTGAATCATCAAAGCATGGCTGCTTGTTTTTCCAAATTAGTAGTGTATACCCTATGCATAAATTATTTCCTAGAAATACATATAAGTATAAATACTAATTTATTAGTTTTTATATTTATATTACAATGTGATAAGAGCTATACTATCAGTTTGAAAAAAGAAATTTCAGAGTACAGACTGGTAGTAGCACTGCAATTGGACCTGATAATGCCAGGAATAATTCTAAGCAAAGAACAGGGAGAAGGGAATTCCATCCAGGGGAAATATCATGAACAAAAGGTCAAAAAGATGTATTCAAATAGATGGCATGTTTCAGGAAAAGGACAAGTAATTTGTTGTGGTTGGAACAGAATATGTATTGAAAGTTGAAAATGTGAGAAAAGGAGAATAAATTGTGAAGGGGCTTGGATGTTCTATTAGGAATGGTGTGTGTGTGTGTGTTTTGGGAGATGGTTATGACTAGAGCCAATGGGAAAGAATTTAAGCAATAATATTAGGTATGCAATATAATCCTTGATTTACTGCTTACTTCATGATCTTAGGGAAGTTACTTAATGTTATTAAGCCTCAGATTTTTAAAAATAGAGAATAGAGTCTCTACCTCACTCTGCAACTTCTTCTGAACTGATTATTAACTTGATTTGAATATACCAATATTTAATCATGTTATATGAGTAGCAATTTACTATATTTGCACAAGCAAACCTATGAACCAAATTCTCCTAAGTTGAGTAATATCTAACCTATTTCTCTACTCATATGAGGCCTGCATGTGCACTAATGTGAAAGAGTATAATGAGGAATAAGTTATCTTGAAGTAATAACTCAGATACCAAAGGATGAACCTGATGGATGATTACTAAGCACATCACTTCATGAATACAGACATATGTTTATCATTCATTTATCTGTGCATTCATTCATTAATTCATTCATCCAATGAACAAGTAACAAATACTATATGCCAGATACCATGCTAAGTGACAGTGATTCAGAAATGTCTAAGAAATGCTTCCTCTTCTCACAAAGTTCTCTTACATTCTAATTGCATGTAGCCCGTGATTTATTTCAGCCACCTATAAAGTGTTCTTATGCACATTATTTTACTTCTCAGGAAATGTGTGTACTCAACAATGTATACATACCACCCATATATTTTAAGATTTTTTTTAAAGCCCAGACTGAATGTCTAAGCATTCTGTGAGCCCATTATAAGCATCCAGTACTTATTTTTCAAATTTATTCTTTAGCTTGATCCCTGAACCTCTCAATAATCTCTTTCAAGAATGCCTTTACCTCTTTTCCACTGGAGGGAGGTCACTCTAAGTGCATTTTAATGTGTGCTGAAAAAAAGGCAGCACAGCTGAAGCCTGATTGAAAATCTGATCTTCTCTCTAATGTCACAAGGACATCCTGAGACAATGAATGAAGAGCTATGCACTAGTACCCAGCTGGATCCCTGATACTTACATTGACAGATGCATTATCAACAGAGACATTGATTTAGAGTGAATTAAGTAACCAATTTCCATCTTCAAGCCTCCAATTCCATTTTAGAACCAGGAGATATTAACCAGTATTCTTGGAGGTGAAACTTGATTGTGTTAAGGAGGGTGCCTGGACAATTGGAGGGAGCCAGGATAGGAAATTAGAGTTCTACATTTTCTTCCCATTTCCAGCCTGCTGGGTCGCCTTGAGGAACTCACATCACAACTGAGTCTCAGTTTCTAAAAATCAAATAAATGTTACTTTCTATAATCCTGAAAGAATTTTTGGATTACTGACTTGCTATGTATAACTCTTTCAAGGTAAGTATTTGCAAGGAATTGCTGTAGATGCAAGATTTTGTAAATTATTGAAATGAAACACTAGAATGGCCTTGAAATATACTACTTTTCATTTGTATAGCCAGCAAACTAAAGAGCAAAGTGAAACACTTAAATGCTCTCATTTCCAGCATGATTCCAGCAGAGCAGATTGATTGAGCATGGCAAAGGAGGAAGGGAGAAGAAATCTTATGTACAAAGTCATTGTAAGGCATACAAAAAAATATTAATATTGTGTAATAACTCTTCTGGGTAGAATTGTGATACTTTAAATATTTTAAAGACATATGGATGTTGGGGCGCCTGGGTGGCACAGCGGTTAAGCGTCTGCCTTCGGCTCAGGGCGTGATCCCAGCNGTTGATTGAGCATGGCAAAGGAGGAAGGGAGAAGAAATCTTATGTACAAAGTCATTGTAAGGCATACAAAAATATTAATATTGTGTAATAACTCTTCTGGGTAGAATTGTGATACTTTAAATATTTTAAAGACATATGGATGCTATTTGTCATCAAAAAAATCTTAAACAACAAAGGTGTAACCAGAATTATGTTGAGTCAAATTGTGAATACACAGTTTTACCCTAGAGTATTCTCTGTCCTTCTCACTTTTTATCTCTCATATATATACATACTTAAACTAATAGCATAATTATATAGCATTTTGCAGTTCACATATAAGTCAATTCATTTTAGCTACTATTATTTTCTTTATTTCGTAGTTGAAGAAATTGAAGCTCAGGGAGAGTGTTATTTGTTAACGTTTCCTAGCTAGGGCTAAAACTTGCATTCTGCATCCACTGCTAGTGATCTGTCTGCCACAGAATGCTGTGTATACTAAATTGTGGTATGGCTAAAGAAAGCTATGACACCTGAGACATTCAAAAGATTAACTTGGGCCAAAGGCCTCAAAGAAAGATTTCACTACTGAAGTGGGATACTTGAAGTATGGCATCTATTTATATTAGAAAACACTCAAAACACATGGCACTTTACCTTATTTTTAACCTCATGATGATATCCATAGTTTCTAAAAATCAATGGTTCCTGATATTTTATTAGTGGTGTGTTTTATAGACTCTATTTGGAGGGAGTTCCATAAAAAACAAGGACAAATACCTTTGGGAAATGTTGCATATGATATGTTTTTCTTGGAGATTAATAGTGCATATTAGTAGATAAAATGTTCTGAAAAATCCTGTAAAAAGGAATTTTGTTCAAGTTTGTTAAACTTGGCTTTTCTTTCTTTCTTTCTTTTTTTTTTAATCCAACACCTTTTTTTAAAAAGATTGTATTTATTTATTCATTCGACAGAGATAGAGACAGCCAGCGAGAGAGGGAACACAAGCAGAGGGAGTGGGAGAGGAAGCAGGCTCATAGAGGAAGAGCCTGATGGGGGGCTCTATCCCATAACGCCGGGATCACGCCCTGAGCCGAAGGCAGACGCTTAACCGCTGTGCCACCCAGGTGCCCCTAATCCAACACCTTTTAAGTCTCTCCTGGAACACTAATATTTATGTGAAATGCAATTTGGAAAATAAAAAGCAATAGTTCCATTTGTCTTATTAACCACATCACTCTTCTTTCTTCCATAATTAACCTTTAAGTGAAAACTAAAATAATCCAAGATAAATTAATGGTGAATATGGCTGTACTCATAGTATCCTTAGAGCGGAAACTTAGGCCATGATCTGTTTTTCCCATGCTTACTAAAGAACCTCAAACATAACAGTTGCTCAATATATCCCAGTGATGTTCCCGTACAATTGACATGTAAGTCTGCTCTGGAAATTTTTATCCATGAGAAGAATAAAATATTTCAAGACATTTTAGAAAATTAAGTATTCAGAAATATTAGACATATATCTTTCTAACGGCTGAGAGCGAAAACAGTTGGCCTTTTTATATTTCCTATAATTTCATTAACAGAAGTCATTTTTATGTTATCTGTCCATTGTTCTTATTCAACTCTTTAGCTTAATCAAATACCGATTGTGAGGCAGTGATTTCCTTGTTGCTTTCTGGATGTAACTCTTTTTTCAGCCTATTAGGTTAGATTGAATGTTGCTAATACTGATGTACCTATCAGAATAAAGCCATATACTCATGTGGTTTGTGGCAAGGTCTCTCTTGAAATATGAAGTCATCCCTGTTGTCCAACCTCTTTGGAGAGGGGCATCTATTTTACACCAGAAACAGGAAGTGAGAGGAAAACTTCTGTGTTATACACTAGGAATCTTTTCTCCTTTCAATTGATCAGGATGCCCAAGGGTATTCCTAGTTGGTGCATTGAAAGATTTTGCCTTTTACATGGTAGGGTTTTGGAAGACATGAAATAAGAAATCTAGGCAATGTGCTGTTGGCAGTGTACTAGATTTTTGTGGCTGAAGTACTGATATTGCAAGGCAATGAAGAGAATTGTTGCTAATGCACTCAAACCCTGGAAAGAAGCCAGCCATGGTGGGATTCAAGAGTTGAATGTTTACCTCCCCGGTTTCATTCCTTATCTCTCACTGTTTCACCAGCCTTCTGTGAAACGAATTTATTAAACATATTTCAAGTTCTTCAATAGATTACTCTCCCTCCCCTTTGGTACTTTTCACATTCTATTCCCTCTACCTGGAATATATTCACTACTCCCACTCTAATTTAATGAATTCCTACACACACTTCAATTCTTCCCTTCAGATGTTATTTTTTCTGGGAAGATATTCTTGATCCCTACCTTCCCTCTTTAGGTTATAATTTGGATGTCCTTTCTGTGTGATCTCATAGTACCCCACATTTTTGCCATCACTGCACCTATACTACTGTATGGTAACTATCTGTCTCTTACTGAACGCTGAGCTCCCTTTGGTTAAGGACTATGTTTTTCCTGTTTACTGTTTTAACAGTGCTTAGCAGATAGCAGATTCTCAATAAATATTTGCTGAATGAATAAATTTGACATTTTATTACTTTCCTATATGTTTTACTGTATTTTTTTTAGCTGTGATTCTTATTCTAGATTGCCAGAAGAAATGGAGAAGAGCAGAGAAGAGATTGACTCTCAGAATTATAGCATCTTGGAAATCCTGAGCAGAAGCTACTCTACGGGGAAAAGGTAAGTAGATGCTATTGTATCTCAAACTGAAAGACCAAGAACACTTCTTATTTGCTTCTGATGGTATATGTACAAATTAAATCTTCTCTTTGTGATTCTATCTCTTTTATTCTAAATCATGGCAATTGTTCAACTTTAATTCCAGAAAGAAAAACAAACAAAAAACCAAAAACAAAGAACCTATTTGTTGATCCCTATAGAGATAAAAAGGAAGTATTTGAAAATGGCCAGCTGTTTGGCACAGTGTGAATGGGACTATCTAGAATGTGATCTATTTGCATTAGGTATTTTAGAATGCATTTTCAGATGCATGCAGTTAAAAGTTTTACCTCCCCCTTCATAAGAAGGTGTTATTTATTTAAAATGAATCATCACACTTTATATCGGAAACCGGGGATGTACTGTATGGTGACTAACATAATATAAGAAAAAATCATTAAAAAAAAAAAAAGAAATGCAGGGGGGCGCCTGGGTGGCACAGCCATTAAGCATCTGCCTTCGGCTCAGGGCGTGATCCCGGCATTGTGGGATAGAGCCCCACATCAGGCTTCTCCACTGGGAGCCTGCTTCTTCCTCTCCCACTCCCCCTGCTGTGTTCCCTCTCTCGCTGGCTGTCTCTATCTCTGTCAAATAAATAAATAAAATCTTTAAAAAAAAGAAATGCATGTTTAGTTAAATCTTTTAAATTACTAGAAGGAAGGGACATGAGCAGAGAAGAGGGGAAGACAAATAATATTCTGAGGTAGAGGAGACCAGCTTGATAAAGGGGTTGGTCTATCAGTTTTGTTTGTTTGAATGCAAATTATGACTATAGTCTACATTAAAGTATAGGCTCATCTACCCACACTCCTCTTTGTGCTCATTACTTGTGGAACACTGGACAGTTTTAAAACTGTAACTTAGAATAATAGTAAACACTTATATAGCATGTGCTATTTGTCAGGAGCTGTTCTAACCACTTTATAACTATTCATTTATTTCAGCCTCATAACACTATAAGTCTTTACGGATAAAACAAAAACAAAAACAAAAACTAAGACACAGAGAAGTAAAGTAACTTGCCCAAGGTCATATAACTAGTGAGTAGCAGAACCAATATTTGAACCAGGCAGCTTGTTTCCAGTTTTTAAACATTATTCATTGTGGTTTGGGTTATACTTTATTTGCAGAACCTCAGCTGACTTCCATATATGGTTAAACTTGTGTCCTTTGTGCTGCTTTCTTTTGTTTCCTTTGACCTCTAATTTATTTTTTCTACATATTGTATAGGTTCTGAGGAAATTTGGTCGGAGTGTTGATTCAGAGGTCAGGGAGGAGATTATGTATGTAGGAAAAATAGAACTTTTTCAGTATCTCCTCAATAATGATAGGAATTATTGAATATTTAGCTGGCTTCTTTGATTAGGCTGTAATGTAGCAGTGAGTTGAGGACTATATTAATCTACCAGCTGACTATAAGCTAACAAGGTAAAACTTGTACACCCTGATTAGGACAGGGCAGGATTCTATAGGAGATAACTGTCCCAGTAGCTCACCTACAGTGAACAGAAATTCTGAGGAGGTACACATACTTTTCTACCAGCCTTTATCTTCCCATTTGTTTGATCATTCTCTATCATGGAGTCTTTCCAAGAAGGCTTATATTTACGAGTAATAATAGTTTATTATATTTCACCCTCCAAAAATCTAGACGAACTACTATAAAAATACTTGATAGATAAGACTTGATAGTACTGAATAGTAAAGCTATGCCTGGTGTAGGTATTGAGGTGGGTCACCTTCAATTCCTTTAGTTTTTGAAAACCAATACCCAAAGCATAAACATTTCTGCCAAGTTCCTTCACAAATTGTTTTTCTGATTCAAATCTGGAAGGAAAAGCCAAGCACATCTGTTAGAGGCATGTCTACCCAGCATACTGCATAAGGTCTTTGCTCTTTCACCTTCCCACTGGCTTAGACGAATGCCCATCTTCTTGCTTTTCTCAGTGCTGATGCTTCTAAGGAATATCATTTCACACTCCCTCCAACCTTAGAAAAGATCTCAAGGTCTGTATTGGAAATAGAAAATAGTTCATTTTCACTAAAATGCTGAGGTTCTACATCAAAATATTATTTCGTTTACTTTGCCTTTGTTTGGGAGGCAGAGGAAGGGAATTTCACTATGCCTGTCACAGTGATTGACAGAAATGAAGCATGAAAGAGAGCAACTGTGTTTATGAGCCATGGAGGTGAAAACTAGACAAGACCTGGATCATATATTTTTAACAACTCAATAAATTTCTTTCACCCATTCTCCAAATTGTCACATTCCAGCCAGAAAAGAATGACATCAAGTTTCAGCTAGAAATGAATTTTTGTTTGTGAAGGTTGGAAAGTTATAAGACTATAAAACATATTTTTTTAATGAAATTTCAGTATCCTCTAGAGTCTCACTCAAACCTAGTCTTTGGGGCCATGCTATTCATATAGGAAAGAAAAACTTATAGCAAGTTCTTTTTGCTACTTCAGCAACTAAATTTTTCTGGACGGGCCTGAAACAGCCTCCTTTTATGCCAAGTTCTGTATTGTTCTCCCACTGTACTAGAGGAAAGTCTGATTTACTTTACAGTCCTAAATCCTCAGCATTCAGACTGGACTCAGGACAGAATTGGTTATGGTAAACACATTTTGTGGAGGAGGTTTGGGAATTGTAGAGTCAATCAATGGGCAAACTGCCTATGTCTGATAGCCTATGTCTCATGTCTGGGAAATCCTGAGGAAAGAGAATATTTGCCTTAGAAAGTTAAAATCCATTTTTCCTTTTAATTAAATATTCCTCCACCTTAGGGATATTCTGCTACCCCTTATTGAGGAAATATAGTCAAAAGAACATAGACTTTGAAGCAAAATACACAGATTAGAGACATGGCTGTGTAAATTAGTAGCTTTGAAGTCTTGGAAAAATAATGAATAGGTCTGATTCTTTTTTACTCTGTAAATAACAAATAATAGTACTCGTCCTGCAGGATTATTCAGAACAAATGCCATATAAATATATGAATGAAATATAATTCTATACCAATATAATAAATACTGAAGTCTCTATACATTTCCTGTGGTGATGTTTCTGTTTATCCTCAAATGTGAATGATGGGTCTTAAAATCGAAGAAATGTGCTGTCAATATTTTCCTCCCTGTTTTCTCCTGTTTCTTACTTTTCACTATCGTCAATTTATTCTGGAAGCTGCTTCTAAGCATATGCTGAATGAATTGGCTTGAAAAGAAATGTTACAAGGGACTCTTTTTCCCAAGGAGGTCGCTAATTATCAGTTATCAAATTTAAAGTCCTCAAAAGGAGAGTGGATCCCATTATTGTAGTGTAGAACTGCACTGGATACTAGATTGTAGGCACAAACAACTACATGGTGCAATTTGAGAACAGTTAGCAAAAAGGTCTTCCCTAACCCTAATAATCTTCACTATAATAGCCCTTGCCATCTGCCCCTTTCTCCTACTATACAGCTTTTTGTGTGCTGAAGAACACAAGAGAATAGAATCTTTCCCAACTACCCAGAGTGATGAACAATATCTTTATACTGGTCATGAACATATTACATGATACTAACTTTATAAATTGTGACACATAGCCATGGTATTCTTTGTTCCATAACAAGTGTAGAAACTGCAAAATGTCCATGAATTTGAAAAAAGAAAAAGGAATAACTGCAAGCAATTTTGGATATTTCAGCTGATCATACAACTTTCAAAATATCTACCCAGCAGATGTTCTTCACTCTACCCCAGCTCTCATATATTTATTTTTGTTAGTTTTCCCTATATTTATTCAGCATATTTTACTTGACACTTTTTATGTATGAGACACTCTTTTAATTGTTAGGGATAGAACAGAGAACAAGGCAAATGAAGACTCTGTTCTTATGGACTTTACATTTTAGTGGGAGGATCAGACAGTAAAAAGTAAACAATCAGAAAGAGACAAATACCATATGATTCTACTCACATGTCGAATTTAAAAACAAAACAGATGAACATAGGGGAAGGGAAAAAGAGAGAGAGAGAAAGAGGGAAGCAAACCATAAGAGAATCTTTAAGAATAGAGAACAAACTGAGGGTTGATGGAAGGAGGTGGGTAGGGGATGGTCTAAATGGATGATGGGTATTAAGAAGGGCACCTATTATGATGAGTCCTGGGTATTATATGTAAGTGATGAATCACTAAATTCTACTCCTGAAACCAATATTAAACTATATGTTAACTAATTGGAATTTAAATAAAAATTTGAAAATATACTGATGAGACAGACTGATTGGAAGGCCCTAGTTTATATTGGGTGGTGAAAGCCTCTCTGGCAAAGTGGTATTTAAACTGAGGTATGAAAAAAAAACTGAGGTATGAATGGTGAGAATAAGCCAGCCATGCTGAGAAACGGGACTAGAGTTGGTGGAAATGGGAAGACCCACTGATATGGGAAAGAAATAAGCATGCTGAAGAAATCAAAGAAATTGGTGTGGATTGATTTTACTACACAAGGAAGTAAGGGGGAAAATGAAACTGTAGGCAAAGGTGAACAGTCTGAATTTTATTGTAATGTGAGTGAAAAGCTATTGTAGAATTCTGAGACACTGAATATTGTCCAATTTACATTTTTAAATTTTTTTAAAAAGATTTTATTTATTTGACAGGGAGAGACATAGCAAGAGAAGGAACACTAGCAGGGGGAGTGGGAGAGGGAGAAGCAGACTTCCTGCTGAGCAGGGAGCCCAATGCACGGCTCAATCCCAGGACCCTTGGATCATGACCTGAGCTGAAGGCAGACACTTAACGACTGAGCCACCCAGGCACCCCGTCAATTTACATTTTTTAAAGATTTTATTTATTTATTTATTTATTTATTTATTTATTTATTTGAGAGAGTGAGAGAGCAAGAGAGAGAGCACAAGCTGGGGGAAGAGGGAGAGGCAGAGGGAGAAGTAGACTCCCTGCATCCAATTTACATTTTTAAATGATTACTATATCTTTTTTGTGACTAATGGACTTTAGCTGAACACAGGGGGAAGCTAGAAGTCTTGTTACGAAGCAAAGAGAGAAATCCAGGTGAAACATGATGGCAATAAGATTTTGGATTCCAAGCATTCTATTAGAATTCTTGAAATATAATTTTAATACTACAGATAGTTAAGTGTGCTCAGATTTAGGGTTTGTGTAGGAGATATGGCCACTAGAAATTATATTGGATTGGTTATGGGGGGTAAGGGAAAAAGAGAAATCAGGGATGATTCTTAAGTTTGAAGCTTGAGCAACAAGTGAACAATTGTTATATTTGCTGTGATGGGGAAAGCAGGAGATGGGAGAATTTTGTTTTGTTTCTGACATGTTATATATGAGATGCCTATTACATAAATGGAGATGGGAATGGAGCAGTTAGACATACACGTCTAAATTTCTGGTGAGAGGTCAGAGCTGAAGATATGGATAGTACATAGATCCAAGTATCTAAGATGAAATCATCTAGGAGACACTGAAGACAATGATAATGTCCGAAGGCAGAAACCTGGAGTGATCCAACAACATTTTTATGCCCACATTTATATATCTTTATCTTTTCCTTTCTCCTATCTCTATTTTCTTCCTCCATCTGCTTTTCTCTTCTCCCTCTCTCTTACCTCTCTTTTCTTCTCCCATCTGCTTCTTTCATCACTGGATTCATAATTTATGGAAGCACTGACATAGAAGTTATGAGTGCCTTTATTATTAGGGATCACACATTGAAACAGGGAGTGTTGTGGCCTTCTCTCCCCCAGGTATTTTAGCCAGGTTTTCCTTATTTCTGGTGTAGTGAGCAGCTGTAGGTGTGGATACAAAAGCATAGCTGCTGTCAGGGAAATCTAGTAAGTAATAATGAGTTATCCCCTCAAGTAGCAATGAGCACATAGAGCAGTCATATTTTAGTTTCCAAATATCACTTGCTACCAGAAGTCAGTGATTCTTGGAGAAATATCTAATTCCGGAAAAAGTACAATGTGAACTTGGAACAAACATCTCATGACCAAAAGTAAGGAAGGGATAAAAAATGGAGGGTATGTTACAACAGAATTTAGAAGGTAGCATAATAAGGTTTTCAGTAGCCAAATTTGGGGAAATTCAATCATAAAGAATGATGGCAATGGTTTAAAATATGTTAAGTTTTTTTAAAAAAAAATCAATGAGTTTATAAGAATATTCACATCCACAGAAAAAAGTAGTATAGATAAGAGCAAAAATATCTTTTTAAAATTTATTTAAACTCAATTACTTTACATATAGTGTATTATTAGTATCAGAGGTATTTCATTGGTTGTGTATAACACACAGTGCTCATTACATCAAGTGCCCTCCTTAATGCCCATCACCCAGTTACCCCATTCTTCCACACACCTCATCTCCAGAAACCCCCAGTTTGTTTCCTAGAGTTAAGAGGCTCTTATGGTTTGTCTCCCTTTCTGATTCTGTCTTATTTTATTTTTCCCTCCCTTCCCCTATGATCCTCTGTCTTGTTTCTTAAATTCCACATATAAGTAAAATCATATGATAATTGTCTTTCTCTGATTGACTTATTTTGCTCAGCATAATAACCTCTAGTTCCATCCATTATTGCAAATGGTAAGATTTCATTTTTTGATGGCTGAGTAATAGTCCACTGTATATATGCACCACATCTTCTTTATCCATTCATCTGTTGATGGGCATCTGGGCTCTTTCCATATTTTAGCTATTGTAGACATTACTGCTATAAACATTGGGGTGCAGGTAGCCCTTCAGATCACTATGTTTGTATCCTTTGGATAAATACCTAGTAGTACAATTGCTGGGTCATATGATAGCTCTATTTTTAACTTTTTGAGGAACCTCCATACTGTTTTCCAGAGTGGCTGTACCACCTTGCATTCTCACCAGCAGTATAAGAAGGTTTCCCTTTCTCTGCCAACATCTTGCCAATATCTATTGTTTCCTGATATGTTAATTTTAGCCATTCTGACTGGTGTGACAGAGCTGGAACATACAATCCTAACATTTGTATGGAACCAGAAAAACCCCGAATCACCAGGGGAATGTTGAAAAAGAAAACCAAAACTGGTGATATCACAATTCCAGACTTCAAGCTATCCTACAGAGCTGTAATCATCAAGACAGTATGATACTGGCACAAAAACAGACACATGGATCAATAGAACAGAATAGAGAAACCAGAAATGGACCCTCAACTTTGTGGTCCACTAATATTTGACAAAGCAGGAAAGAATATCCAATGGAAAAAAGACAGTCTCTTCAACAAATGGTGTTGGGAAAATTGGACAGCCACACGTATAAGTATGAAACTGGACCATTTTCTTACACCATATGTAAAAATAAACTCAAAATGGATGAAAGACCTAAATGTGAGACATGAATCCATCAAAATCCTAGAGGAAAATACAGGCAGCAACCTCTTTGAGCTTGGCTGCTAAAACTTCTTGCTAGATACATCTCTAAAGTCATGGGAAACAAAAGCAAAAATGAACTATTGGGACTTTATCAGGATAAAAAGCTTTTGCAGAGCAAACAAATCAATAAAACTAAAAGACAACCTAGAGAGTGGGAGAAGATATTTGCAAATGTCTTATCAGATTAAGGACTAGTATTAAAATTCTATAAAGAATTTATCAAACTCAACACCCAAAAAACAAAAAATCCAGTCAAGAAATGGGCAGAAGTGAAGAGACATTTCTCCAAAGAAGACATACAAATGGCCAACAGACACATGAAAAAATGCTAAACATCACTTGGGATCAGAGAAATACAAATAAAAACCACAATGAGATACCACATCACACCAATCAGAATGGAAAGATATCTTTTTTATATAGAAAAATACCAATGCATAAATGTAGAAGAAAGATAAAATTTAAAAAAGTCATTTTGCATCCACCAATTTTTTTAAATATTTTATTTATTTATTTGACAGAGAGGGAGAGCACAAGCAGAGGGAGCAGCAGGCAGAGGGAAAGGGAGAAGCAGACTCTCCACGGAGCAAAGAGCCTGACTCAGGGCTTGATCCCAGGACCCAGGGATCATGACCTGAGCCAAAGGTGGACGTTTAACCAGCTGAGCCACCCAGGTGTCCCAACATCCATCAATGTAATAGCTGGCTTGGCAAGGATCATCAATGATACTAAACCCCAAAGGGAAAAGTTTTTGAGAATTAGGATATTAACATTGTCTCAAAGATTAGTCTTCTTTACATTGGAGGAAATGGCAGAAACCATTTCCTAAATAAGTAAACAAATTTAACATTGAAAATGTGGAAGAAAGTGACCTATGGTTTCTAATAAGAGGCACTGAGAGGAGCACAATATCATCTACATGATATTCTTGCCAAAATGTTTAATCCGAATCCACTCATGATGATATACATTGATATAGATATATACATATACATATATGTGAGAGAGAGAGGTAAGTAATGTAAAATGGTAACAGAATTTAGATGAAGGGTATTATACAGGTGTTCACTGAACACTTTGAAATTGTGCATATATTTGAATTTTTTCAAAATAAAGTGTCAGGGAAAAATGAGGTATCTCAGTGGACAGTCAGGTGGGATACAGGAAATTCAAGGTCATCTAATATTCAGAGATTCATCTGGGTAAGTAGACCACATCAAGGTAATCTGTCAGCAGATATCAGGTAGTCAGCTCCTGGGCATGCAGTTGTGGTGGGCAGACTCTAAGGTGACCACCAAATGATATCTTGCCCCCTATAGTCCACACTTTTGTGTAATTGCCTCCCCCTTGAGTGTGGGTGAGACGTGTCTCTTGCCTCTAGCCAGTAGAATATAGTAAATGTGAGGGGATAGCCACTCCCTGATTATATAACACTATATAAGACTCTTAGCACTGGAAGGTGATTCTCCTTGCTGGCTCAATAAAGTAAGCAGCCATGTTAAGGAATCCACATGATAAAAAACTGTAGGACCTCTAAAAACATTGATATATTTCTAGAATCTGAGGACAATTTCTACCTGAGAAAAATCCAGCCAGAAAAATCTAGGGCTATCAGTCCCACAAAGAAAGGGAAATTAATTCTACCAATAACCTAATTGAGCCTCCAGATGAGACCACTGTCTGGCCAATACCTTGATTATAGCCTTGTAAGACCCACAGCTGAGGGTGTGCCTGGACTCCTGACCCACAGAAACTATAAGATAGTAATGTGTATTGTTTTGAGCTGCTAAATTTGTGGTAATTTGCTGTAGTCTGAATGGAACACTCCAAGAGAGTGCAAAGTCAGGGTGGGACTGACAGCAAGTGCGGTTGAACTTTTCTAGGGTCGCAGGATTTATAAGCAGGACACCTGGCATTTTGAGTCCATCCAGCCTTGCTTCAGAGCCTTCCTTGCACACTCAGCCCTTCTGCTACACTACTCTTTGTTAAGGGTTGCATAGCATTTCTTTATTATGAAAGTTCTATAATTTACTTGGCAAGTTAGTATCATTGGCCATGTATTTCTAGTTTGTACTATTATACCTAAATCCACAATATGCATCTTTACACAATTATCTTTGTGCATGTTTTTTACTTTCTCATTAGGATATATTTTCAGTAGCCTTACCTGATCAAAACCATTTTCAGCTCTTGACTTTTGTCAAGCTATTAGTATAGAGATGTCATAAGACAACTTCTTTTGTAAATAATGATAATAGCTATGATTTACTGAGCTGTTACAATGTAGCAAACATTCTGCTGAATGCTTTATATTGACTATCTCACTTAATCTTCACAATGATGTCATAGAATATACATTATTGTTATCCACATTTTAGATAAGGAAATGGAGGTTCAGAAATATTAAGTAATTTGTTCAAGGTCACATAGTAAATAAAGATTCAAACACAGCTCAGTCTAACTCTAGATTCTGTTTTGTGATTACTATTGTCTCCTTCATGGAGTAGGCGTGCACAGCAGGTTGAAGGAGGAATAAATATTAGAATAGGAGGCTGTTAGAGTAAATTAGAAGGAGCAGATTAAGACAGTATTCTCAAAGTGTGGTCTGCAGAAAACTGCATCAATTCCACCTGGGATCATTTAAATATGCAAATGCTTGGGCCTCTCTTCAATCAACTGAGCCAGAAACTCTGGGAGTGGAGCCCAATTATCTGTATTCTTATAATCCCTCCAGGGATTCTGATACTCACTAAAGTTTTAGAACCACTGGACTAAGGTGATAGCAGTAGAAAATGAGAGACAAGGGGAAAAATTATATGACTTGAAGAGGATATAAGGAATTTTAGAGTTCAGTATGTTTGAAGCATGGGTGATGGGAATAGCTGTCACAAAGAAGAAAAGAATCATTCTTATGTTTTCTCCAACAATTTGATGTTACACAATTTTCGACAGGTGCATTCTGGGCATACAAGAATAACTTACCGGTAAATGCTAAGTTATTTTTCATTACTGCCTCTCCAACTATCTTAATAGTTAAAGCAAAACATTGAGATGTATCTGCACTGAGGTAAGTGGCAATGGGGTGCACTGGGGTGGTGGCAATGAGAAGTGTGTAGTCACCAATTAGGCATAAAAGAAAAAAAAAGATGCAAGGCTCCTGTGTTAATGAAAGGATTGTAAAAGTAAATTTTAAACACATGCACACGTGGCTGGTAGGATAGCACAGCACGAGTCAAGGAGATGACTATATTAATAAAAGCAGTATTATAGCAAATGGAGGTAATAAAACACTGCAGCATTAACTGGGCTACATCAGAAGCCCTACTGCTCTCAGATGCTTGCCTTTCAACCTTATTGGAAATTAAAAACTAAGCCCCTTGTGAGGAAAAACCTGTTTCATCTGAAACAGTATCAAAAGCCTTCATCTCTCAGCCAAATTAATGACACTAGTATTTGTAATGGCTGAGGAAAACAACAGGAGTTAATGATAAACAAACCCATCTCCTGAGCTAAGTTTCTGAGGAATTGCCTCTGATCACTTAAACTAATAAGAATACATCTACTTGGATAATACTTGCCAGTTTTCAAAGCATTTTAACATGTCATCTTAATTGAGATGCATACATTGGTAAGTGAGGCAAGGAAGATCTTTTTGTTCTTATTGTATGGTGGGGGTATATGTAGACTTAAAGAGTTATGACAAAGGCCTTGTTTAAGGTCAAGTTGTCATTCTTGGCCAGATTTGTTCCATTAACTTCCTCTTCCATTAGGGTGAATTCTGTTTAAGAAGGTTCCTCATTCTCCCCTCCAATATATTTCCAGTGGGTTTATCTCACTAGTTATCAGATGACACTAGGTGTGTCTGACTTGCAGCAGAACACAGGTTTGAGATCAAGCTTGGTTCCCCAACCCTGGACTTTTTTTCTTTCATTTAAGCTTATATTATGCAACTATTGCAACTATACTTTAATTAACGTTATATATATGTGTGTGTGTGTATATACACATGTGTATATATATATATATATACACACACACACGAAATATTTTGTGTCATTAAAATATTTTTCTAATATATAATTATTTTTAGTTTTACATTCTTATTGTTTACAGTAGTATTCTTATGCATAGATATTTGGCATATCTTTTATTTACTCAGGACAAAATCCTAACAGTAGAATTCCTGTGCCCAAGGGCTATGATCATTTGCAAACTTTTGGTACTTATTGTCACAATATCATCACTGGAGAGTTTACCTATTTACATTGTACCCAGTGGTAGTTGATAGTGCACCCTTTCCCTGAACCTTTGCCAATACAGCCAGTTCAATAGGTGAACCTGGTCTCTTATTTTTGTGATTTGCATTTTTTGGCAACTAGTAGATAAAATAATTTATATTTGTGAATAGATTGGCCACTCGCCTTTCCTCTTCTGTGAATTGTATTAACCTCTTTAGTTCAGATATTGGCAAACTTTTGTTGTAAAGGACCAGAGAGTCAACATTTTAGGCTTTGTGGCCAAATGGTCTCGGTCACAGCTACTCAACTTTGCCATTGTAGTGCAAAAGTAGCCATTATACAATGCACAAATAAATAGGCGTGGATGTGTTCCAATAAAACTTTACTTATAAAAACAGGCAGTGTCCAGATTTGGCTCATGGGCCATAGTCTACCAACCCCCGATTTAGTTCATTATGCTACTGGAGGTATTTATCACTTTCTTACTGATTTGGGGGAGTTTTTTTTTTAATTATGTTATGTTAGTCACCATACAGTACAAATGTTAAGGACAATTAGCCCTTTGTAATCTATGTTGAAAATGCTCTCCAGTATGTTCTAAAATTTTATATATTTAAATATCATTTTCCTATTTGTTTCTGCCTGGTTTTTATGCTCAGCAAGATTTTCCTCACCAGGAAAACAGATAGCTATTTACCCATGTTTTTTTTTTCTAGTTCCTTTATGGTTTAATTTTTATGATTCACTTTTAAATCCACTTGGAAGTAATTTTGGTGAAGCTTGAAGTAAAAAACTAACTTCATATTTTCTAAGTCAACCAATGGTGTAAGCACCTTTCATTGAATAAACCTTCTTTGCTCAGTGGAGCTTCTTTTAAAGCTAAGTCTATACTAAACTGATGTGTCGCTTGATCTTAGAGGTGTTGTCCTTTGAGTCTAGCATATGAAAATAATGGCTCAAGAAGTGTGTTCACTGTAAGAAGCCTCTCAAGCTCCCTTTTTACTTTAGTCCAGTTTGAAATGTATCAAGAATTCTGCCTTAACTACAGCTATTGCTATTGTTGTAGCCACTGCTGTCCTTATACTTTTATCTTTCATGTATCTGTCTCTTTGCATTTGTGTATAGTCTTATATTGCTCAGTGGGAGACATGCCTTTCTTTCAAAGCCAGGAAATATGTGAATCCTCTTTCTGTTGTAATCTAGCCTTGCTTCACTATTCTCACTTGTGAAGGGTTTAGTTTCTTCATGATATGGAGTTATTTGTCTACACTACATTATACCTCTTCCCATACTTTTCTCTTTTTATCTATGTCTAAAAGCCATCTTTTTTAAACTACCTGGCTGTAAGGATAACTTTAAGCTTGTTGGACTCCTAAGGAACCCTACTCTGGACTATTGATTAGGGTAATTGACCTTTCCCTCCCCTAATTTCAACAACCATAGTGCCATCCTCCCAATGTAGTAGTACTTCACCTTGACCATTTCATCTCTATGATCTTGTCTTTTTTTTTAAGATTTATTTATTTATTTTAGAGAGAGTGCATGAATGAGGGGAAGGGCAGAGGGAGAGAATCTTCAAGCAGACTCCTCACTGACCGTGGAGCCTGAGGCAGGGCTCTATCTCTGGGCCCAGGAGCTCACCACCCAACTGAGCCACCCAGGCACCCCTCTACAGTCTTTTCTGACAATATAATCATTGTAGGACTTTCTGGACTCTGTGGATCTTTTCGCCCTAGTTGCATTCTCTGTTCTCTGCTCCCATACTGCTAGAAGTATTATGAGGTGCTGGATGTCCTTTCCCCATGGTTTGAGAAAAGAAGGAATGGCTTCCACATAGAAAACCACTAGGAAGGTTAGCCCCCAAACCCTGGGAAATAATAGTTTCATCTGAATTCCTTTTCTGTTTTTAGTTTAAAAATTACTGAGTCCTTAGAGTTTCAGGAAAAGATACAAAATCTGTCTAAAATACACAATCTGTGACCTGCATTCAAATTTCTGTTTTCTTAAAAAGTCATTTTCAGATCTTTGATTTCCTTCTGATTCCATGTGTATATGTTTGTGTGGTGGAGGTTGGACAATATGGAAACAATCATACATAGAATCTGGAGTTAGAAGTTCCTCAAGACTGTGAGGCTAATCAAAACCTTTATAAAGTGTAAGGTCTAATTTTAGTGAGAATTATGTAAACTTTTTAGTACTATAAAATCAATAAATAAATTTTATTAAACTTGAAAGTTGACAAAAGTATACCATTAATGTCCTGCAGTGATATTGTAGCATCTAAAAAGTGGATTAATGAAAAATTTTCAAAAGGCAGTTACCTCTAATTACAGTGTTTTGTATGTTAAATGCAACTTTAGTTCATGCTGTTCCAAGTACCTTGCAAAGATTTACTTCTAATCCTGGCAGTGTCCTTGTTAAGTTTCATTAACTTGCTATGAACTACAAAGAAACCAAGACATGCAAGTAAAATCATTTGTCCTATCATGTGTAGCCTGTTAATGAATAAGTAGGACCCTCTGTGTCTCACCAATATCTTTATGTCTAACCCTACATACCTGTAGGTAACTTTGGGTGTGGCAAACTCTTTTCTGTTATCAGAACAAGGTCTCAAGTGAAGAAAATGCATCTGCCTGTTCTAGGAAGCATCTCTCTTCCTATCCCTTGGCTCTGATCACAGCATTCCTCCATTTTCTTTCTGTACTTATAAACAGTTTATGTTATATAGACTTGCCTCTTTAAGGAATTTTATATAATGAATCATTGTAAGGAACATATACTTAATTGAGGTTAGTTTAGTAAAAGAAATAATTGATTAGGAGTTGTGTATTTTTGGCTAATCACCATAACTCTCTGGTCACTGATTCTTTTCTATTAGAAAAAGGGAGACTAAAGTTTTTTTCTCTAAAGTTTCTTACAGTTTTTTTTAAATGATTTTTTATTATATTATGTTAGTCACCATACAGTACATCCCCAGATTCTGATGTAAAGTTCAATGCTTCATTAGTTGCGTATAATTCTTACTGTCTTTATAGTGCCAGTATAGCACAATTCTCATGCACGTGAATTTTGGACACAGATAGACTTAGGTTAGAGGAACAATTCTATCACTCTGTAGTTACATAATCTTGGGCAAGTCATTTGGCTACCTCGAACTATCTTTTCTTTATTGGTAAACGGGCATAATAATACCTTTCTCACAAAGTCATTATGAGATAGTGCATGTGAAGTGCTTTGTACAGTTAAGAGCACATAAAATAACTCAATACAAGTTAACTATAAACTATATTAGGACCAGAACTTGGCAAAATTGTGGTAAGCACAGTTGGAGTGTGGCACCTCCCTTTCCCCCTTTCTGTACTCCTCAGTTTTGTTATTTTCTCTGTGGTCACTCCCTCTTCACCCAACACATTTAGTTAGAAGATATTGAGGTATTGAGGGAGGGCTCTCCTGGGAGCTCAGTGACTGTATAATACTGTAGTGACCATGTATCAAAGCTAGCTGTGTATATATACTGCTAATATTAGATGTTTAAGTCTAATATTCCATTTCCCACTTAAGAAATTTTCCCTGGCAATTAAAACTGAACACCTTATTCCAAGAACCATGTCTCAAGGGAAGTTTTCCTGCATGCAGTGTGCCTTAGTTATTAGGAACTGCCTGGCACTCATTTATAAAGCTGATTATAGGCCTGTTTTCTATCACTTACAGGATGTTCATAATAATTGCACAAGTTCAGGCAGACTATGCCTCTCCATGAAGTTATATATTTTCAGAGAAAGAAATCTTTATCTTTATTGTATGACAGCTCACATGCATCACTTTTTTGAGTGTAGCTTATTTGCAGCCTGGTGGGAGTTATATAATCTGCCATTAAAATTTCAATAAAGAAGAGAGAATTAAAAGGTATACCACTCATCTTTTCACAAAATCTGTTTTGTTAATAGAAGTGAAATTTCAGATCTGTGGTGAATTCTCCTGCCCATTCCAAGTACCACTGTTATGCTGTTCTATCCAAATCACTAAAAACCTCTATCCAAATCACTAATAACCTGCACTAATAACCTTACTCATTCTCACTTTCTCTCTCTCTCTCTCTCATGCATGTGCACGCACACACACATGTGTACACACAAACTAGAGATGGGTTGTGCTAAGTATATAATGAACATTAGAAATAACCCTAAAGTCAAATCAGTGGGGTCTATTTCAATGGGTTTGGGTCATTCTTGATCAGGCCAGGCATTGATTTTTTATCAGGTTAGAAAGTGTTCATGAGGTGGTATTTGTGGGGCACTACTAGGCTCTGTCTGTTTAAGGCAGGGTTTCTCTACTTCCACACTATTAAGGTATGGGGCCAATGTTTAGCAGCATCCTGAATTTAATCTGCTAGAAGCCAGTAGCCCCCCTCCCCCTTTCCACTTGTAGCAAACAAAAATGTCTCCAGATATCGCCATATATTCCCGAGGGACAAAATTATCGCCAGCTGAGAACCACTGTTTTAAGGCTATCTCCTTTTCCTTACTTCTTCCCCATTGCTAATTACCACAGATGCAATAAAAAAATTCATTTGAGAGCTTTGTTTCCAAATAACCACAATTAAAAGTACAGACATTTTTTAGGGAAGGAATAAAACACTCACCATTGATTCTCAACCTTGTCTGCACACACACACTGGGATCACTTGTAGATCTTTACAATATACTGTTGTCTGGGTGACATTTCCCCCTGAGATTCTTATGTTTTGGGTATGATCTGAGTATTGGGATGTTAAAAGCTCTTCCTGTGATTCTAATGTACTGCAAAGTTGGAGAATTACTGTTCTGGATATCTCCCTTTAGGAAATGAGCATTGAAGGTAGTTTTGTTAGGAGCTTGACAATATTCAAGTCAAGAAAGCATGGCTTATGTACTGGGCTATGGATTTTCCAGGGAGGGAAATTAAATATATGAATTACATGACAGCTAATGTTGTTACCAGGCCATGGAGGGTCTTAGAGACTACTTTGGACCACACTCTCTATTCTGGCAACCCTCCTTGCCCCCCCTCAATTTGACACAAATAAACACATAAAAATGCTATTTTAATCTAGAAGCAACTATTTTTTAAGATCAAATTTATCGATGGAGAAACTAATTTTAGGTTAATATCAAGGAAGTCCTGAAGGGAAATAAAACAATCAAAGAACAAGATCCTCCAGGGGCTCCTGGGTGGCTCATTTGGTTAAGCGTCAGACTCTTGATTTCAGCTCAAGTTGTGATCTCAGGGTTGTGAGATAGAGCCCTGTGTGTGCAGGGCTCTGCTGAGCATAGAGCCTGCTTAAGATTCTCTCTCTCCCTTTCCCTCTGCCAGAGCAGAGCGTGATATAGAACAGAAAATGGATGAGTTTGCTTAGTCCTAGAGGTAAAAGGTATCTACCTTAGTCCAGACATCTAAAGCTGATTTTATGCAGATGAGTGACAGCTAGCCAAGTCATCTCTGTCCTCATCTGGCTGCCTCCCTGTGTCACAGCCCAGCCACCAGTAACTGCAGCAGAATTGGGCTCACAGGGAAGTCTGGCTGAGCACCTGATAGGCATAGAATAGAGAGCTGTTTTTGCACTTAAAGGAATCATTGTAAGTTAACAAGAGACAAAGCAAATATTTCACCATTAATTTAGAGCTGTGCGATGCCCATGCCATAAAAAATCATTTCTGCCAAAACCAAAAATGTTAGGTATCTGTAGAATGTTTCCAGCTTCTCTTAACAGCCCATTATGTGTGAACCTGTCATTCTTCGAATTTTCCTAAATTCATCTTGGACTATTTTTTTTTCCAGCTACTATTTTAGGAAAAATAATTTAATAATCTTATTTTTTAATTTGTCCTAAAAGCATTTACTAGAATGACCAAATCCAAGGGTTGAAAAGGAGCCTCATTAGATGCCACTGAGATCAGTGATTCTCAAACTTTAATGTGCATATGAATCACCTGGGCCCTTGTTAAATGCTACTCATAGTGTGGTCAGAGGATTAACATCAGTGGCCACTTGGGAGCTTGTTAGAACTGCAAAATCAAAGGCCTATTTCTCCAAACTATTGAATGGTAATCTGCATTTTTAATATGATCCTCATGTGATTCTTTATACACATGAAAGGTTGGAAAACATGTAACCAGACCAAATTTTTCTGATTCAACATGAGGTGGGAAATCTCCTTAGGTCTTATATTTTAGTCTGGTCAATAATTATGCATTCACACTCTTGAGGCTTGTTCTGTTTAGCTCACTTCTCTAAACTATCACCGAGTATCTGTTGTATTCCAACTACTGGGAATATAGTAGTTAATAAAATATTCTCTTTGTCATTCTCCTTGTGCTCAGGATTACTAGAGCTCTCCTTTTCTGAACCTCTTTCAAATGTTGTGATATAAGTGATGAAGGCTCAACGTGCAGCTGATGTTAAATGAAAGAAGAAAAATCCCAAGCCAGATTACAGGAATATTTTCTTAATTGGGTCTCCCGGCTTCTAAACTTACTCTAATTGTTTATCCACACAGCTGTCCTAGGATCTTTTGACACCTCTCACCACTTCCTCCTTGATATCTATGATCAAATCATAATGGCCTTTCAGTTCCCTGAAAGTGTCAAGTTCTGTCATACTTTAGTGACTTCACATATGCTTTTCCCTTACTGTGGAATCTTCTCCTCATCTGGTTAACTTTCATTAATTCTTCAGGACATGTCTTAAGTGAAACATCTTCAGAGAAGCTTTCCTTGACTTTCTCTCAATCTAAATTAGCTACTTTTGTTATCATCTCTAACCCGACTCCTTTATATCTCCTTTGTAGCATAAAATTGTGAATATATTTTATAATTACATGTTTATTTGGGCAATTCTTTATTAACTGTCCATTTTACCATAATTTAAGCTCCATGGGGATAGGAACTTTGATTCTTTACCATAGACCCCTAAGGCTTAGGGTAGTGTTTGGCACATGGTGCATGTTCAATAAATACTTGTTGAATGTAATTTATATCATCTTTCACCAGTCTATCTAGTATTACTTCCCCTGGCCACCATTCTTTAACTCATTATCTCATTTTATTTTATTTATAACAATTATTGTTAGTTGAAACTGTCTTGTTAATGCATTTCTGTGTTATCTGTCTCCTCCAACTAGACTATCAATTCCATAAGTACAGACTCTGAAGCAGACCACCATCTCGGCTTTACTACTCAGTGTATATGTACCTGTTAGAAAGTCATTTAAGCCAGTTCCCATGCCTCATTATTGAAATGGTGTTAATAATTGTCCCCATCTCATAAGCCTATTGTGAGGATTAAATAAAAGATTATGTATAAACCACCTAGCAGAGTGACTGCCCATGGTAAGCATTATATTAGCTGATGTTGTGATGATGGTAGTTATTTTTCATACTATTATTCACATCTGTTTTCTTGACAAATAGATCAGTGTCAGTCACATAGTAGGTGCTCCATAAATATATTTTGAATATATTAAGGAAAGTGTTATGCTTTATTATCCATTAAAGTGATATTTTGTGTGGCTGTTGATGAACAATGCCAGTTTATCAAGTTTGATAGAAATTATTTATCTGCTCTGCTGTATTATAAAATTTCCCATTATGACTATGGGTAGAAGGAAGTAACTTAGCCTTTGCTGCTATACTTCTGATTTTGGAGAAAAAAGGTGACACTTCCTAACATCTAGATCCAATTTTAGTCCCTTAATCATTGTGACTCTGGATATTCTGCTATTAGAGCAGCTATTCAATTAAATTCTTTAGTACACATCCCATTCCCACCCCCACTTGGCCCATGGTGAATATAAATTTTAGATTTATTTTAGTGTTACTGTGAAGATAACTTTTTCCTGAGCAAGAAATGTCTTCTAAGGGTAGATTGGATGTTAATTTAAATTCTTTTCCCCCCCTCTTTCTACAAATTTGGAACATTGAGACAAGTTTGAGCACGAAGATTCTAACACTTAATTCAACCCTCTCTCTACATATATGAAACAGAGAAGCTTATTGATTTATCATATTCTGTATTTTATTGTACTGTCATTTTTTTGTGTATTTAAGTTTGGTTAATACAATCTTGACAGCAGGGTGGAATGTAATCTAAATTTTAATATTTCCAGCTACAGCAATGTGTTATTTCCACATTTTGAAAGATAATAGTTCTCTGATTGACTGATATAGTGGAAGGGACAAATACATATCATCAGGTTACTTTTTAAAAATAGAAGTGAAAAATCACCTCATCATGTCACTGATGTCATGACATAATAGATAATTTGAATTATTCACTAAATTTCTTGGTGCCAAAGTTCCCATTAAGTTTTGGATTCTATATTGTACACACTCAAAAAGGATCTTAAAGAGAATTATTTAATTTTCAAAATTAGTCTTTCAACATTAGAGCACTATTGTAAGAAAATCACTCAATAATACTTGAGTAGGTTAAATCATGTCTCTCCAAAGGCAAAATCCCAAATGTGAGTATCTTATAAAGCTGATATTGATACTGTTTCTGGATTCCAACCTTATAAAGGGGTACTACCATATTGATTTTGCACTACAAAGATGAAAATTTCAGTAGCATCAATTAGAGTTAAGTGAAAATTGGAGAACCGGAGATTGTTTTACCTGGAAACAAACATACGTAATCTCTAGTCCAAAGTATAGGGCAATATTTGACCTACTTCCAGGTTTATGAGTCAGACATCTCGTTATTCAAACCCCATAGGCAAGAATCTGCCCTTGGTTCATACATGATCTGAGTGAAAGAGGGTGTCCTTTTTTTCAGGACTCTGCAGAAATGAGCAGTATTTTAATCAGTTTAGAATAATTACTATGGCTTGATGAAACAGGTCCTTGTTAGTTTTATTTAACATGGTCTCTACAACTGTGCCTGGTGCATAGTAGGTATGCAGTATATATTTATTGAATGGACAAACAAATTTCTGTTTTTTTTTTTTAAATTAAAACCACAGAGCCCCTTTTCAGGTATTACTTAGAACTCTAAGACTCTCCCTAGGGCCTGTGATATCCTTGGAATAAAGTTTGAAAACCACAGTTGCAGGTAACACTAAGAACTGAGATGAAACAAGTTAAAACTAGATAGGACTAGTCCCCCTCAATAACTCTGAATCCTAAAGCATCTTCTTGCCTCCACAGTCCTACTTTCTTATATTCTATCTCCAGGAGACAATATTGGGAATACTAATGAAGGAGATAAGATGGGGCAAAATGTAGAAAGAAATGTGAAAGCTGTGGTGAATTGAGCTTTACACTCTGGAAGAGTGAAATGAGATGAAACCCCTTGAAAAAAATAATAGTATAATTGTGTTTATTTTCTGGTATTTCATTTTATGAATGAATCTTACTGATAGAATATTTTCTGGAATATAGCAGATCAACTTAGGTAAAAGTAAGCAGCATATCAGTTTGAAGAGGGGGAAAAAAGATGCTCGGGAACCAACCCTAGAATATGGCAAACACAACTTCCCATCCACCTGAAATAGTATTTTAGATAACTAAGAAAATAGAATTGGTATGCATTTTTGAACTTCTTTTCTGAATGTGAATATGAGTATGCTATAAAAATTGTCAGGATAGCCAGAGGATAGTGCCTGACAGCATTAAACTACAGAGCTTCCTCTACCATCTGAATTGAAGCAGGTAGTTCTACTTATGAAAACCATCTGACATGATGGTTTCCCATGATATAGTTTAAAACCTAGGTGTCTGGACGCACTATTTAGTTAGGGCACAGTTTTAGTAGGCTTTCCCATAAGGCCAGCCTGAAGTAAAATTGAGAATAAAGGTAGTTTGTTTTTTTTTTCCTATGTGATAATCTTCTTTCAATCCCAGATATCCTGCTAACAGGATGTGTCCTGTGTCCACAGTCTCTGGTTTGCAACTCCAATTCTGACCACTCTCTCCCTGAGACAGTTCTCCAGGATGTTCCACCAAAACTCTATGCCCAACATGCACTGCCCATATAAGATGGTGTAGTATGAACCCTAATTATAGAAAAGATCAGTCGAAAGTTCAATGAAAAGATAGGTCTGACTCTATTTCCTGAAAGCAAAGCAGGCACAGACTTAACAGACAGGAGAAACACTCAAAGATGAAATTATGAATATAGTGAAATTATTCAAATGAAGAAGAAAAGGATAAATAACATGATTATATAAGAGTAGCATGAAATATAAGAATAGTAGTAGAGAGACTAAGATTCAGAGTGAATGTGGACTGACACAAAGGGCTAATATTACTGAAAAGGTTTTGAAAGGTATACCTCAAATAAGAGGAAGAGTAAGGAGGGTCTGATGCTTGAAACTGTCAGAGAAAAAGCAGAAATGACTTCTTTGCTCCTACTGTGCTTCTGCTTTTTTCTATCTCTGAGAGTGGGCCTTGTTCCAGAATAAGTAGTAGCCATGGGTTAAGAGGGAATAAAATTTCAAGTTAGCTTAAAGAAAGCACCTAGCTGCTTTAAATAGTTACATTAAAATATATTAAGGGAATAGCATATTATAATGTTAATCTTCTACTAATTTTCTTTGAATAATTCTTCATGGACAGATGTGAGGCATGCAAATAGAACCTTACGGTTCAAAATGAAATGAAGGTGAATTCTGTATGCTGAAGATCAATAGTTTGATATGAAATCTGGGTAAAATAATAGGCTAAATAATTTGAAGGGTGACTGATTAGCCCTTAGCAAATTATTCAATCACCTTGATGATGAAAATAATTGGACAAATATACCATATTCTTGAACAGGAAGACTCCATATTGTAAACATGTCAGGTTCCCAACAATCATATACAGATTCTTTGACATCCCAGTCAAAAGTACTCACAGGATTTTCAGGAACCTGACAAACAGATTCTAAAACATATATGGAAGAACAAAAGGCCAAGAATAACCAGGACATTCCTAAAGAACACAAATGTGAAAGAGATTTACAACATAAGATATCAAGATGTACTCTGAAATACATTTATTAAAACAATGTGGTATTTTCACTATGACAGACAAACCAGTGGGGCAGAATAGGTATGATTGAAGACAGAGTTGACACTACTGATCAGATAAATGAAAGGGTTTTGGTTATCCATGTGATGGGAAAATAGGAAAATCAACCCTAACCATTAGGATTAAATTATACATAAAACTTAAATATGAAAAACAAAATTAAGAATATCTTTTTTTAAAAGATTTTATTTATTTATTTGACAGAGATAGAGACAGCCAGAGAGAGAGGGAACACAAGCAGGGGGAGTGGGAGAGGAAAAAGCAGGCTTATAGTGGAGGAGCCTGATGTGGGGATCGATCCCACAACGCCGGGATCACGCCCTGAGCCGAAGGCAGACGCTTAACCGCTGTGCCACCCAGGCGCCCCAAAATTAAGAATATCTTGAAGGTAATAGAAAAGAGTGGTTTGAAGACCTCATTGAAGGAAATTCTTAAGACATATAAATCTCAATCCGTAAAGAAAAGCACAGATAACTTTGAATATAATAAAATTAAGAACCTCTTTCATCGAAATAAAACACAGAGATATTTTTAAAAAAAGATTCAGGGGAAATGAATTTGTAATAGATACAATTGAAGAAAGAGTGATGTCAGGGAACAGATAATGAATTCCAGAAAAATTATTAAGAAAAATAGTATATAGGAAAACTCTTAAGAGAGTAAATGCTAGGAATTCTCATCACAAAGAGAAAATTTTTTTCTTTTCTTTCTTTTTATTATATCTATATGAGATGATCAATGTTAGCTGAACCTATTGTGGAAATAATTTCACAATATACATAAATATATGTAAGTCAAACCATCATGCTGTATAACTAAACTTATACAGTGATATATGTCAATTATTTCTCAGTAAATCCGGAACAAAAGAAAAATGAAGTCCTTAATGGAATAAAATACATGCACATTTCAGAAAAGGAAACATACATAAGCCATAAACATACAAAAAGATTGCCAACTCATTGGTAATCATATAAATGCAAATTAAACATGCAACACTATTCCATATCCTCTGTATTGGCAATAATGAAAAAGGCAGGCAATTCCAAGTGTTGGTTGAGATAAGGACAATGATAACACTAACCCACTGCTTATGGGGTAAAATCGTAGAACGTTGGAAAAGAGTTTTTCATTTCCTAGTAAACTAGTAAACATGACTGAGACTTTTACTGTTGTCCAAATATACATATGTTCTCCCACATGCCCTAAATACCTTTCTGTTAAGTGATACCATGAAATTAATTTTGGATAATAACATGTGAGTAGAAGTGAGCGTCTGGGTGGCTTAGTCAGTTAAGCATCTGCTTTCAGCTCAGGTCATGATCCCAGGGTCCTGGGATTGAGTCCAAATAGGGTTCCCAGTTCAGTGGAGTCTGTTTCTTCCTATCCTTCTGCTCCCACCCCTGTTCTTGCACTCTCTCTCTCACTCTCTCAAATAAGTAAATAAAATATTTAAAATATTTTAAGAAAGATGTGAGTAGAAGTGGCATATTACTTTTGGATTGAAACATTTAAAAGTAGGTGTAAGTTTTCCAATTTTTCTTTCCCTAATTCAATGACCACGTGTTGCAGTAGTGACATCACAAATAAAAGAAATTTTGGTCTTTGGTTCTACAAATGGAGGGAAGTATTTGGCCTGTAGTGAACTTTGTTTGAAAGAAAAATAAACATTTGGTGCATGAAGCCACTGAGATTTTTTTTATTATTATGTTGTTAGTCACCATACAGTGCTTCATTAATTTTTGATGTAGTGTTCCATGATTCATTGTTTGTGCATAACACCCAGTGCTCCTTGCAATACATGCCCTCCTTAATACCCATCACCAGGCTAACCTCACCACTCTCCCCTCTGAAACCCCCACTTTGCTTCCCAGAGTGCAGAGTCTCACATGGTTCATTTCCTCCTCTGATTTCTATCCCTTCATTTTTCCCTTCCTTCTCCTAATGTCCTCCACGCTATTCTTTATGTTCCACATATAAGTGAAACCATATGATAATTGTTTTTCTCTGCTGGACTTATCTCACTTAACATAATCCCCTCAGGTTCCACTCATGTCGATGCAAGTGGTGGGTATTCATCCCTTCTGGTGGCTGAGTAATATTCCATTGTATATATGGACCATTTTCTTTGTCCATTTGTCTGCTAAAGGGCATCTCAGCTCCTTCCACTGCTTGGTTATTGTGGGCATTGCTGCTATGAACATTGGGGTGCATGTGCTCTTTCTTTTCACTACATCTGTATCTTTGGGGAAATACCCAGGACTTCTATTGCTGGGTCGTAGGGTAGCTCTATTATTAACTTTTGAGGAAACTCCACACTAGGGTAGCTCTATTATTAACTTTTGAGGAAACTCCACACTGTTTTCCAAAGTGGTTGTACAAATTTGCATTCCCACCAACAGTGTAGGAGTGTTCCCCTTTCTCCACATCTTCTCCAACACTTGTTGTTTCCTGCCTTATTAATTTTTGCCATTCTAACTGGTGTAATGTGGTATCTCAATATGGTTTGATTTGAATTTCCCTGATGGCTAATGATTTTGAACATTTTTTTCATGTGTCTGTTAGCCATTTGAATGTCTTCCTTGGAGAAGTGTCTGTTCAAGGGTGGTTCAACTTTTGCAAATCAATCATTGTGATAGAACACATTAATAAGAGAAGAGACAAGAACCATATGATCTTCTCAATTGATTCAGAAAAAGCATTTGACAAAATACAGCATCCTTTCCTGATTAAAACTCTTCAGAGTGTAGGGATAGAGGGAACATTCCTCAAATTCATAAAAACCATCTATGAAAAGCCCACAGTGAATATCACTCTCAATGGGGAAAAGCTGAGAGCTTTTCTCTTAAGATCAGGAACATGACAAGGATGCCCACTCTCGCCACAGTTGTTCAACATAGTACTAGAAGTCCTAGCATCAGCAATCAGACAACAAAAAGAAATCAATGTATTCAAACTGGAAAAGAAGAAGTCAAACTCTCTCTTTTTTCAGAGATGACATGATACTTTACATGGAAAACCCAATAGACACCATCCCCAAATTACTAGAACTCATACAGCAATTCAGTAATGTGGCAGGATACAAAATCAATGCACAGAAATCGGTTGCTTTTCTATGCACTAACAATGTAACTATAAAAAGAGAAATTAGAGAACTGATTCCATTTACAATAGCACCAAAAACCCTAAGATACCTAGGAATAAACCAAACCAAAGAGGTAAAGGATCTATACTCAAGAAACTACAGAACACTTATGAAAGCAATTGAAGAAGACACAAAAAGATGGAAAAACCATTCCATGCTCATGGATTGAAAGAATAAACATTGTTAAAATGTCTATGCTACCCAGAGCAATCTATACTTTCAACACCATCCCGATTAAAATACCAATGCATCTTTCAAAGAGCTGGAACAAACAATCTTAAATTTTGTATGGAACCAGGAAAGACCCCAAACTGTGAAGGAAAGTTGAAAAAGAAAAAGAAGCTGGGGGATCATGTTGCCTGATTTCAAGCTATATTATAAAGCTGTGATCACCAAGACAGCTTGGTACTGGAACAAAAATAGACACATAGATCAATGGAACAGAAGAGAGAGCCCAGATATGGACCCTCAATGCTATGGTCAACTAGTATTTGACAAAGCAGAAAAAAATATCCAATGGAAAAAAGACAGTCTTTTCAATAAATGGGGCTGGGAAAATTGGAAAGCTATATACAGAAGAATGAAACTCCACCACTCTTACACCATACACAAAGATAAACTCTAAATGGATGAAAGACCTCAATGTGAGACAGGAATCCATCAAAATCCCAGAGGAGAACACAGGCAGTAACCTCTTCAACATTGGCCACAGCAACTTCTTTCAAAACACATCTCCAAAGGCAAGGGAAACAAAAGTGAAAATGAACTTTGGGGATTTCATTAAGGTAAAAAAAAAACTTCTGCACAGCAAAGGAAACAGCCAACAAAACAAAGGGGCAACCCACAGAATGAGAGAAGATATTTGCAAATGACACTTCAGATAAAGGACTGATATCCAAGATCTATAAAGAACTTCTCAAACTCAACACCCAAAAAAACAAATAATCAAGTCAAAAAATGGGCAGAAGACATGAACAGACACTGAGATTTTTTTAAGTATTTATTTAAATTCTAGTTAGTTCACAAACAGTGTAATATTAGTTCCAAGTGTCCAATATAGTGAGTCAACTTCCATACACCGCCCAGTGCTCATCATAACAAGTGCACTCCTTAATCCCCATCACCTATTTCTCTTATCCTCTAACCACCTCCCCTCTGGTAACCATCAGTTTGTTCTCTATAGTTAAGAATCTGTTTCTTGGTTTGTCTTTCTCTCTCTCTCTCGTTATCCCCTTTACTTGTTTGTCTCTTAAATTCCACATATGAGTGAAATCATATTGTATTTGTCTTTCTCTGAATTATTTCACTTAGGATAATACTCTCTAGCTCCATCCATGTTGTTGCAAATGGCAAGATTTCATTCTCTTTTATGGTTGAGTAATATTCCATTGTATATATTACACACCACGTCTTCTTTAACCATTCATCAGTTGATGAACACTTGGGCTGTTTCCATAATTTTGCTGCTGTTGATAATGCTGCTATTAACTTGGGGCTGCATATATCACTTTGAATTAGTACTTTTGTATTCTTTGGGGAAATACCTAGCAGTGCAATTTCTGGATTGTAGGGTAGTTCTGTTTCTAACTTTTTGAGGAACCTCTATACTTTTTTCCAGAGTGACTGCAACAGTTTGCATTCCCACCAACAGTGCAAGAGGGTTCCCCATTCTCCACATCCTCTCTAATACCTGTTGTTTCTTGTATTGTTGATTTTAACCATTCTGACAGGTATGAGGTAATATCTCACTGTAGTTTTAATTTGTATTTCCTTGACAGTGAGTGGTGTTGAGCATCTTTTCATGTGTCTGTTGGCCATTTGTATGTCTTCTTTAGAAAAATGTCTATTAATGTCTTCTGCCCATTTTTTAATTGGATTATTCATTTTTTGGATGTTGAGTTTTATAAGTTCTTTATATATTTTGGAAAGTAACCCTTTATTGGATATGTCATTAGCAAATATCTTCTCCCATTCTGTAGGTTGACATTTACTTTTGCTGATTGTATCCTTTGCTGTGCAGAAGCTTTTTATTTTGAGAAATGAATTTAGTAAAGTCACAGTATATAAAATTGACATTCAGACATCTGTCGAATTTCTATACACTAAAAATGAAGCAGCAGAAAGAGAAATTAAGGAATCAATCCCATTTACAATTGCACCAAAACCATAAGATACCTNCTTGGAGAAGTGTCTGTTCAAGGGTGGTTCAACTTTTGCAAATCAATCATTGTGATAGAACACATTAATAAGAGAAGAGACAAGAACCATATGATCTTCTCAATTGATTCAGAAAAAGCATTTGACAAAATACAGCATCCTTTCCTGATTAAAACTCTTCAGAGTGTAGGGATAGAGGGAACATTCCTCAAATTCATAAAAACCATCTATGAAAAACCCACAGTGAATATCACTCTCAATGGGGAAAAGCTGAGAGCTTTTCTCTTAAGATCAGGAACATGACAAGGATGCCCACTCTCGCCACAGTTGTTCAACATAGTACTAGAAGTCCTAGCATCAGCAATCAGACAACAAAAAGAAATCAATGTATTCAAACTGGAAAAGAAGAAGTCAAACTCTCTCTTTTTTCAGAGATGACATGATACTTTACATGGAAAACCCAATAGACACCATCCCCAAATTACTAGAACTCATACAGCAATTCAGTAATGTGGCAGGATACAAAATCAATGCACAGAAATCGGTTGCTTTTCTATGCACTAACAATGTAACTATAAAAAGAGAAATTAGAGAACTGATTCCATTTACAATAGCACCAAAAACCCTAAGATACCTAGGAATAAACCAAACCAAAGAGGTAAAGGATCTATACTCAAGAAACTACAGAACACTTATGAAAGCAATTGAAGAAGACACAAAAAGATGGAAAAACCATTCCATGCTCATGGATTGAAAGAATAAACATTGTTAAAATGTCTATGCTACCCAGAGCAATCTATACTTTCAACACCATCCCGATTAAAATACCAATGCATCTTTCAAAGAGCTGGAACAAACAATCTTAAATTTTGTATGGAACCAGGAAAGACCCCAAACTGTGAAGGAAAGTTGAAAAAGAAAAAGAAGCTGGGGGATCATGTTGCCTGATTTCAAGCTATATTATAAAGCTGTGATCACCAAGACAGCTTGGTACTGGAACAAAAATAGACACATAGATCAATGGAACAGAAGAGAGAGCCCAGATATGGACCCTCAATGCTATGGTCAACTAGTATTTGACAAAGCAGAAAAAAATATCCAATGGAAAAAAGACAGTCTTTTCAATAAATGGGGCTGGGAAAATTGGAAAGCTATATACAGAAGAATGAAACTCCACCACTCTTACACCATACACAAAGATAAACTCTAAATGGATGAAAGACCTCAATGTGAGACAGGAATCCATCAAAATCCCAGAGGAGAACACAGGCAGTAACCTCTTCAACATTGGCCACAGCAACTTCTTTCAAAACACATCTCCAAAGGCAAGGGAAACAAAAGTGAAAATGAACTTTGGGGATTTCATTAAGGTAAAAAAAAAACTTCTGCACAGCAAAGGAAACAGCCAACAAAACAAAGGGGCAACCCACAGAATGAGAGAAGATATTTGCAAATGACACTTCAGATAAAGGACTGATATCCAAGATCTATAAAGAACTTCTCAAACTCAACACCCAAAAAAACAAATAATCAAGTCAAAAAATGGGCAGAAGACATGAACAGACACTGAGATTTTTTTAAGTATTTATTTAAATTCTAGTTAGTTCACAAACAGTGTAATATTAGTTCCAAGTGTCCAATATAGTGAGTCAACTTCCATACACCGCCCAGTGCTCATCATAACAAGTGCACTCCTTAATCCCCATCACCTATTTCTCTTATCCTCTAACCACCTCCCCTCTGGTAACCATCAGTTTGTTCTCTATAGTTAAGAATCTGTTTCTTGGTTTGTCTTTCTCTCTCTCTCTCGTTATCCCCTTTACTTGTTTGTCTCTTAAATTCCACATATGAGTGAAATCATATTGTATTTGTCTTTCTCTGAATTATTTCACTTAGGATAATACTCTCTAGCTCCATCCATGTTGTTGCAAATGGCAAGATTTCATTCTCTTTTATGGTTGAGTAATATTCCATTGTATATATTACACACCACGTCTTCTTTAACCATTCATCAGTTGATGAACACTTGGGCTGTTTCCATAATTTTGCTGCTGTTGATAATGCTGCTATTAACTTGGGGCTGCATATATCACTTTGAATTAGTACTTTTGTATTCTTTGGGGAAATACCTAGCAGTGCAATTTCTGGATTGTAGGGTAGTTCTGTTTCTAACTTTTTGAGGAACCTCTATACTTTTTTCCAGAGTGACTGCAACAGTTTGCATTCCCACCAACAGTGCAAGAGGGTTCCCCATTCTCCACATCCTCTCTAATACCTGTTGTTTCTTGTATTGTTGATTTTAACCATTCTGACAGGTATGAGGTAATATCTCACTGTAGTTTTAATTTGTATTTCCTTGACAGTGAGTGGTGTTGAGCATCTTTTCATGTGTCTGTTGGCCATTTGTATGTCTTCTTTAGAAAAATGTCTATTAATGTCTTCTGCCCATTTTTTAATTGGATTATTCATTTTTTGGATGTTGAGTTTTATAAGTTCTTTATATATTTTGGAAAGTAACCCTTTATTGGATATGTCATTAGCAAATATCTTCTCCCATTCTGTAGGTTGACATTTACTTTTGCTGATTGTATCCTTTGCTGTGCAGAAGCTTTTTATTTTGAGAAATGAATTTAGTAAAGTCACAGTATATAAAATTGACATTCAGACATCTGTCGAATTTCTATACACTAAAAATGAAGCAGCAGAAAGAGAAATTAAGGAATCAATCCCATTTACAATTGCACCAAAACCATAAGATACCTAGTAACAAACCTAACCAAAGATGTAAAAGACCTGTACTCTGAAAACTATAAAACACTGATGAAAGAAATTGAAGATGACACAAAGAAATGGATAAATATTCCATGATTATGGATTGGAGGAAAAAATGTTGTCAAAATGTCTATACTACCCAAACCAATTTACATATTTAATACAATCCCTATCAAAATACCAATGACATTTTTTAATAGGGGTAGAACAAATTATTCTAAAATTGTATGGAATCACAAAAGACCCCGAAAGACAAAGAAACCTTGCAAAAGAAAAGCCAAGCTGGAGGCATCAGAATTCCAGACTTCAAGTCATAGTACAAAACTGTAGTGATCAAAGCAGTATGGTACTGGCACAGGAACATACACAAAGATTAATAGAACAGACTAGACAACCCCAAAATAAGTTGTGCATGGGTGGCTCAGTCGGTTAAGCATCTAGCTCTCAATTTTGGATAAGGTCATGATATCAGGGTTGTGAGATTGAGCCCTGTGTTGGGCTCCATGCTGAACTTGGAGATTGCTTATGATTCTCTTTCTCCCTCTCTAAAAAAAGGAAAGAAGGAGAAGGAGAAGAAGGAGGAGGAGGAGGAGGAGGGAGGGGGATGGGGAGGAGGAGGAGGAGAAGGAGAAGGAGAAGAAGAAGAAAAGAAGGGGAGGAAGGAGAAGAAGAAGAGGAGGGGGAGGAAAGAAAATCCAGAAATGAACCTACAACTATATGGTCATTTAATCTTTGACAAAGCAGGAGAAAATATCCAATGTGAAAAAGACTGTCTCTTCAACAAATGGTGTTAGGAAAACTGGACAGCAACATGCAAAAGAATGAAACTGGATTACTTTCTTACATCATACACAGAAACCAATTCAAAATGGATTAAAGACCTAAAAGTAAGACCTTAAACCATAAAATTCCTAGGGGAGAACATAGGCAGTAACCTCTTTGACCTTGGCTATAGCAACTTCTTTCTATATATATCTCCTGAGGCAAGGGAAACAAAAAAAATAAAATAAAATACTGGGACTTCATCAAAATTAAAAGCCACTGAGATTTTGAGCTGTCATTGTTATCATAACAGAACATAGTCATCCTGACTATCCTATACCCTATGATGCAGAAATTCCACTCTTGTATATATACTTCAGAGGAATTCTTGAGCTGTTCACCAGTATACATATGTAAGAACACTGTACAAGAATAACAATATTGCCCATGGTAGCAGAAAACAAATTTAATATATATGAGAAGTTGAATGAGAAACTAGACAGAAGTGAAAATAAAGGAATATACATATATATATATATGAAAATATATGAATCTAAAAATCTACCACGTTTAGGAAGCAGAGCAAGACCCACAAGAATATATATAGTATGGCTCCATTTCTAGAAATTCAGTAAAAAGCAGGCTTCCAGCGGAGGAGCCTGATGTGGGGCTCGATCCCAGAATGCCAGGATCATGCCCTGAGCTGAAGGGAGATGCTTAATGACTGAGCCACCCAGGTGCCCCCAAAAATCAGAATATTGCTTACCCTTACAGTTTAAAGAATGAGATTTGGAATAGTAAAATTCGTGATAATAATAGCCACTAACTCTATGTGTCAAGTAATTATCTAAATACTTTATATATATTAACATTTAATAGTGAAAAAAAAAAACCTTATGTGGGAAATGCTACTGTAATCAACCCCATTTTATAGGCTTGAAAATGAAGCAAAAGGCAGATTTGTAATATTCCTCAGTTCATGAAGATAGCAAGTAATGAGCTTAGGAATTGAACTCAGGTGGTCTGAGGCATAAGCCTATATATATTTTTAATAATAATTTTTATTATGTTATGTTAGTCACCATACAGTACATCCTTAGTTTTTGATGTAGTGTTCCATGATTCATTATTTGCGTATAACACCCAGTGCACCATGCAATATGTGCCCTCCCTAATACCCATCGCCTGCCTATCCCAATCCCCCCTCCCCTCTGAAGCCCTCAGTTTGTTTCCCGGAGTCCATAGTCTCTCATTCTCCCTTCTGTTTACCCCCCCTTCATTCTTTCCTTTCTTCTCCTACCAATCTTCCTAGTTCTTATGTTCCATAAATGAGTGAAACCATATGATAATTGTCTTTCTCTGCTTGACTTATTTCACTTAGCATAATCTCCTCCAGTCCCGTCCATGTTGCTGCTAATGTTGGGTAATTGTTCTTTCTGATGATGAGCCTATATTTTTTACTATTATGCTACATTAGAATGGGACATTATCCCCTTCTGAAGCATTGATAATATATTTCTAAACCTGGATAGTAGATAAATCAAAGTTCATTTTATCATTATCCTTTAAACTGTACAGAATCATTTTATATGTTATTTTGTACATGCAGTATTTTCACATCAATGAAAAAATAATAAAAGAGAATAACATTTAAATTCTTTAAAAAGTTGTGAACAGAACTCTGTGTTTCCTTTTTATAACAATCACAGAAACATAGTTGGAAGCATGGATTAGAGCTATTAACATAAAATACATGGGAAACTCTTGGGGAGACCAAAGGTTGTGAAGAACTGTATGTGTGTTATGTGTGCATGTGTATGTTTGTGTACACGTGCATGTGCACAGGAGCAGATTTTTCAGCTTAATGCATGGATTAGCCAGATTCAACAATGGGGGAATAGTTTGGGTGAGAGCTTTTATATCCTATTACTCTTCTTTACATTGCCTTAGAATGATCATTCATTGCTTATTTTGTTGGCACAGAAATTGTCAGTAACATCCCAGATCATCTGGTGCCAGTGGGTTAATATCAGGGCATTGTAAAGACTCATTAGTGTTTAAGAAGCTGGTGTGAACAAGTGAAGACTGACCAGCCAGTCTAGTCACTCATTCCTTCACCCTATTCACCACCAAACTTAAGAGCTCATGGATTATAGACTAAGGAGACTGCCAATTTTAGTGGTGCTCACTCCCAAAACCAGAGTGATTGTGTGGTGAAGTGACAGAAAACAGGTACGTTAAATAGTTTTTCTGTGGTGCCTATGGTACAAGCACTATCTCTTGGGACATATCCCCTACCATCTAAGGCAACAGATGGGATGCAAACTGGCTTAAAATTTGGTCCTTCCCCAATACACTTAACCAGACAGGGTACATGATACTTCTATGGGACAAAGAACTCAAAGGTCAAAACAACTAGACATGTGAAGAGTACAAGCAACATAAAAGGAAGACAGGAACTGAACAAAACATAGCACATGAATAAGAGGTATTGGAATAAAGAGACTAAGAATTTAAAATGAGAATAAATATCCTCAAAGCAATAAAGGAGAATATTAATATTCTGAAGTAGAAACATGAAGGCTATTAAAAAACAATTATGTGAAATGGAAATATTAATAAAGAACACAGTAGAAATAAAGGAAAATATAGCACTGTAAATGGAAAATAGGAAAAAATGGGGAAAGTTCTACTATAATACTTACAATAAATGTAAGTGGTCTATACTTACCAATATAAAGACAAATTCTTCAACTGATATTTAAAAAGTAAAAAACATAGTGTTTACAAGGACACAAAATAATAGAGGAAAGTTGAAAATAAAAGATAAAATAATGGAAAAGATATACCAGGCAAATAAGAGCTAAAAGAAAGTAAGGTAGTGTGTTAGTTACAGTTCTTAAAAGAAACAGAACCAATTGTGTGTGTGTGTGTGTGTGTGTAGACCACAACAGAGATGGAGGCAAGAGGGAGAGAGAGAAAAAACAAAACTGAAACTAAAACTAAAACTAAAACCTCATTTCATCCTTCTCTGACATGTTTCCCAAGGATGAGATTAATTTGGAACCATAAACCATGATTAGAAGTAGGTCCCCTTCCCTTGTATTACAGTGGTTCAGTTGAGGCAAGCATGATCCTTTCCAACTCCATTCAGCTATTTGTTGTCATGGCATTTTAACCCCTTTGTCTGCATTTCCTGGGTCTCATTCACTGGAATTATAGGAGTCATCTTTCTTGCTTGGTGTGATCTAATCATCATTTCTCCTAGAGCTTATGGTCTTCAAACTCTGACTTTCTCCCTAGAAAGTAAATAAAGTAAGTCAAGCAGTTGTTTTCTTATCAGGAATTCATAGCAGACCTATTTATCCCAAGTTAGCATATCTCATTAACTGTCTCAAGGCCACAGACTGAATTTTTGAGAAAGGGTCTCAAAAACCTTATCTTTTGGAGAAGAAACATATTCCCATGCAACTGCTTTCTTAACTCCTTTCTTTCCTTGTGGAAAATGAACAAAAACAAAATCTGAGTTGTCACTGTCCATTTGGGCATTTGGCTTGCTCTGAATTCCTGCAATGATTATTAACAAGAGGAGTCATGTAAGCCTATGCCCTCCTAAGGAGAGTGATAAGGATAGAGAAGGACACTGGTTTCTTCTTTGTCTAGCTTTAAGACTTAGTAAATACCTATTACCAGTAATGCCCATACTAAGTGCTTAAAGTATATTTTCTTACTTATTAATCAAAACAGTTTATGAGATATATACTGTAATCTCTTCTCCATTTTTTGTATGAGAAATCTTGAGCGTAAAAAGATCAAAAACAGAGTCCAAGTGTCATAGTTAATAAGCAGTAGGGATAGGACTAGAGATCAGTCCTATGTGACTTTAAGCCCACACTCTTCCACTAACTTATGCTGCATGATTGATCCAGAAACTAACACACTCCTTGGCACATAGTAGGCAGTGAATAAATGAGTGCCAAATAATAATTACAACTGAGACTGGATGCGTTGCTGCTGGGTAAGAATTTTGAGCCAGCTCAGCTTTGTTATCATGCATCTGAATTCGTGGCGTGTCATGAAATGGGGGTGCCAAATGGCAGGTGTTATTATTTTAAATTAAAGAGAATTAAAATAAATATTATTTTTGATATTTTAATGAGAATTTTATGGTACTCCTGAGAATACCCATATTCTTGGTTTGCTTTCCATCATCCTAAAATAATGCTTTTTAAAAACACATTTATCTTGTTTAGTTCCTGCCTATGGCTTACTAGATCAAATCTAAATCTCTTGGTCTTGCATTCAAGGTGATCCACAATATGCACCATCTCCTCTGCTCAGGTGTTTTGGGGGCTCTATTACTACCACTATTGCCTCTTTTTCCCTACTCTTCAACACACATTTCACTTTCCTCATACTGTTCTTTAATGCCATTTAACCCTATTTGGAATGCCCTTCTCCATCATATTGATTTCTACTTGTAGGTATCAAATGATTTTACCACAACACTTGGGATGCAATAAAAGTCACATTTTTTGTTTTAAATAAAATTAAATTCAGTTTGAGCAACCACTCATCAAGGCTGATGAAAAGTTCAAAGTTATTTGTCTGGGATTTTGTATGGGAGTGCCTTCTCCCGCTTTATGGTTGTATTGGAGTTTCAAGGGCTTTTGAGTGCCCCCTAACAGTCATCATTGCCTATTCCTTCTCTTTATAGTCACCTATTACTGCTCTGACTCTAGTTCTCCACAATCTATCATATGCCATGGCTCCCTAAAGTATTTCTTAACTTCTAGGCTTCATGCTTTATCCAAAATGGTCCCTTGAAAGCAGGAAGCTCTGATAGTAATTTTACTCAGTTCTGCCAAACTTGGTCACAAGGAACCATCAACACTCACAAGGTATAGGTATTTAGTGTTTTCTACAGGGTATTATTGAAGCATCTTTGTTCAAGTTATTGCCAAATTCAAATCATCATTCTCTGTAAGGCTCATTACTCCTCTACTTCTAGCAGGTCCTTTTACCAATATCTAGAGATCAAGATGCCTAAGGACATGAACATATTTCCCTTAAACCTTGGAACCACCAATTTACTATTCTTTCTGTGGTAAATTACAAAATTGGATACAAATTATTTTTATCCTTCTACATATATCCCTTGGCAAAGTGACTTTGATATTGTTCCCATCAAGAGGTTATTTCCTCTGCTGCTTAAATGTGGGCTTGTTCATGTGACCTGTGTTGGCAAATGCAATATTAGTAAATGTGACACAAGCAAGAAGCCTGAAAAGTATTTGAACTTTAGACCTAGCTCTCTCTTGCTGTTCTTGGCACCCAGTAGTTATCATGTAAAGAAGCCCAGGTGAGCCTCTTGCAGAATTAAAAGGCCATGTGGAGGAGAAGTGAGGTATTATGGCCAAAAGACTGTAGACCTCCAGATAAGTGAATGGGAATCATCGTGGATCATCTATTTTCTACCTGATGAGCAAATGTAGACATATGAATGAGGACGATCAAGATTAGCTGAGCCCACCCATCACACAAGTACATGGCAGAAATATGAGCTAAATAATAGCTGTCATTTGAATTTACTGTATTAGGTTGCTACAGCAGCCATAACAAAATACAACAGACTGGGTGACTTAAACAAGAGAAATTTATTTTCTCACAGTTCCGGAGGCTAGAAGTCTGAGATCAAGGAGTCAGTAGGGTTTTTTTCTTCTAAGGCCTCTTTCTCTGGCTTGTAGATGGCTGTGTCCTCCTTTTGTCTCCATGTGGTTTTCCCTCTGAGTGTGTTTGTGTCTTAATCTCGTCTTCTTATAAGGACAGCAGTCATATTGGATTTTAACTTAATTACATTTTTAAATATACTGTCTCCAAATACAGTCATATTCTGAGGTACTGGCATTTAAGACTTCAATATTTGAATGGAGGTGGGCACAATTTAGCTTATAAAAGTCAATCTGTCATTCCCTTTATGGGGCTTCTTCCCCCCAAACAAGGTTATCTTCAGAGTGTCAAGTCTTCCTCACTTGCTCTAAAATATAAAATCTCATTTATTCCTCCTCTGGAGTTAAGGAGACCCCAGATCTCTAAGATTCTCCTCTCTTCAGTGGGAATAAAAAGCACTAAGAAATTTGCTCATTAATCTATAAAATTAATAAATTATGACGCAACATACCAATCCTTTGGTGCCCTCTGCCATGGGACTTTCCTTAACTATCTCAATTCTAAAAGATCTTTCACTTCTCTGAATTTCTATAATGCTGGCATATTCTTACCACAATGCTTGGTACTTAAATATATACTACCCTGCACTGTAATCCTAGGGCATAAAATATGACATCTCATCAAGTAGACTCTTAGAGGGTAAAGCTCTGTTAGATAATTTATACTTCTAATTTAAAAGCTGTCCAGGCAGTTGGTACCCAACTACTTTAGTGATATTACATCTTGTAATCAATGATTCTAATAGCACACATTTTCATTTTAATTTGTGTATAGTCTGGTTTTCATACTTTCCATGGCAAAATGTGAAGGCACTGTGTTGTGTTCCTTTTGTCATCGTAGAAATGATCTCAAGTTTTTAGTGTTTATAATGAGCTTCAGAAAGGAGATACCTAGAACACTAACAGTCTTTAGAGTTGGTACTTTATATTTTTAACTTCACAAAGATTATTCAAGCAGCAAAAATAGCTCTTAAAAATACATTTAATTATTTAATTTCAGACTATTAAACAAATTGTTATATTGCATATTATATCTAAAGCTAAACTCAGAACTTCTAGTCTTTTCCCATTTATGGTTGCATAAGAAAAAGTAAAGCAGGGGAAGAAAAAAGATGGCAGAGAAGTAGGGGACCTTTTTTCAGCTGGTCCCCTGAATTGAGCTGGATATCTACCAGATCATCCTGAACACCCATGAAATCGTCCTAAGACATAAGAAGATACATCTGGATCTCTACAAATGAACATCTCTGGCCCTGAGTATTGAGGTACAAAGCAGGGAGCCATAAATCTGCGCACAGATATTGGAAGACAAACGGAAGGGCGAGGGAACTGCTGCACTCAGGCGCCAGGAATCAGTAGCCACCCGCACTGAGGTGCAGGCCGTATTCGTGGACCACCCACACTGGGGTGCGGCTGGATTCATGGACTGGTAGCCACCGAGAAAGCAGACTGAGACCAGGAGCTCGGGAGCGCACCTGCAACCAGACTGAAAACGGGAGCTCTGGAGCACTTGCTTGAACCAGACTGAAACCAGGAGCTCAGGAGCATGCATAAACCACACTGAAACAGGGAGCTTGGGAGCTCCCACGGGAACTGGGGGCGGCTGGTGGTCTTAGAAACACAAAGGACAAAGACGTGCTGGCCCTGGGAGCAAGGACTGGGAGAGTGGCTGTGGGGCACACAACCCAGGATGCTGCAGGGTTTTTAGCAGAACCAACAGAAACAGAGTTAAAATGGTCAGGAGAGCTCAGTGGAGAGCAGACTGTGATCTCTCTGGTCTGAGACAGAGGCAAGGATACAGCCGCTGTTTCTGTGACTCCCAGAAAAGTCACAGAATAGTGCCAGGGAAAGCTTCCAGAGAACAAAAGCCCAGAAATACCAGTTCCCATTGTGCCCATCCCCATCCCCCTCACAGGGGACAGGACAACTCTACCCAAACACGGTTGCCTGAGTATCAGCACAACAGGCCCCTCCCCCAGGAGGCAGGCTGAATAAACAAGAAGCCCACATCCCTAAGGTCCATATAAAACAAGGGCACATTGCCAGGGTCCTGGTCAAGAATTTGGGCTCTGTACATCCCCACAACCACCCCTCATCAGAATGACAAGGAGGAGCCATGCCCAACAAAGGAAAGAAACAGAGACTGTGGCCTCTGCCACAGAACTAATGGATATGGATATAACCAAATTGTCAGAAATGGAGTTCAGAGTAACAATGGTCAAGATGATGTGTGGGCTTGAAAAAAATATTAATGAAAATATTAACAAGAATATAGAATCTCTAAGGGCAGAAATGAGAGCAAATCTGGCAGAAATTAAAAATGCTATGAATCAAATGCAGTCTAAACTGGATACTCTGACAGCTAGGGTAAATGAGGCAGAAGAACAAATTAGTGAATTGGAAGATGGGCTGATAGAAAAGAAGGAAAAAATGGGAACTTGGCTCAAAAAAAAATCCAATCTCAAGAATGTTGATTACGGGAGATTACTGACTCAATGAAACATTCCAATGTCAGAATCATTAGCATCCCTGAGGAGGTGGAGAAAGAGAGAAGTCTAGAAGAAATTCAACACTCCACTCTCAGCAATAGACAGATCACCTAAGCAGAAAACCAACAAAGAAACAAGACCTTTGAATGACATACTGGACCAGATGGACCTGATAGATATATGCAGAACACTTCACCCCAGAACAACAGAATACTCAGTCTTTTCGAATGCACATGGAACTTTCTCCAGAATAGACCATATACTGGGTCACAAAACAGGTCTCAACCGACACCAAAAGATTTATATTTTTCCCTGCATATTCCCAGACCACAGTGTTTTGTAACTGGAACTCAATCACAAGGAAAAATTTGGAAGGAACTCAAACACTTGGAAACCAAGGACCGTACTGCTCAAGAATGATTGGGTAAACCAGGGAATTAAAGAAGAACTTAAGCAATTTATGGAAACCAATGAGAATGGAAACACATCGGTTCAAAATCAATGGGACACTGCAAAGGCCATCCAAAGGGGAAAATACATAGCCATCCAAGTCTCATTCAAAAGAATAGAAAAATCTAAAATGCAGTTTTTATATTCTCACCTTAAGAAGCTGGAGCTGAAACAGAAGAACAGGCCTAACCCATGCACGAGAAGGCAGCTGATCAAGATTAGAGCAGAGATCAATGAATTAGAAACCAGGAGCACAGTAGAGCAGATCAACAAAACTAGAAGCTGGTTCTTTGAAAGAATAAATAAGATCTATAAGTCACTGGCCAGACTTATTCCAAAGAATAGAGAAAGGACCCAAATTAATAAGCTTATGAATGAAAGGAGAGAGATCACGACCAACACCAAGGAAATAGAAACGATCATTAGAAACTATTATCAACAACTATATGCCAATAAATTAAAGAACCTGGAAGAAATGGATGGCTTCCCGGAAACCTATAAACTACCAAGTCTGAAACAGGAATAAATTGATTATTTAAACAGACCAATACATTATGAAGACATTGAAGTAGTTATCAAAAACCTCCCCAAAAATGAGAGTCCAGGGCCTGACGGATTCCCCAGGGAATTCTACCAAACATTCAAAGAAGAAATAATTCCTCTTCTCTTGAAGCTGTTTCAAAAAATAGAAACAGAAGGAAACTACCAAACTCATTCTATGAGGCCAGTATTACCTTGATCCCCAAGCAAAGACCCCATCAAAAAGGAGAATTATAGACTGGTGATAGGTAGTAAGGAGGGCATGTATTGCATGGTGCAATGGGTGTTATACGCAACTAATGAATCATCAAACTTTACATCAGAAACCAGGGATGTACCATATGGTGACTAACATAATATAATAAAAAACCATTTAAAAAAAGGAGAATTATAGACTGATATCCCAATGAATATGGATGCCAAAATTCTCAACAAGATCCTAGCTAATAGGATCCAACAGTACATTAAAAGGATTATCCATCATTACCAAGTGGGATTCATCCCTGGGATGCAAGAGTGGTTCAAAATTCACAAATCAATCAGTGTGATAGATCATATCAACAAGAAAAGAGTCAAGAGCCATATGATCTTCTCAATTGATGCAGAAAAAGCATTTGACAAAATACAACATCCTTTCCTGATTAAAACCCTTCAGAGTGTAGGGATAGAGGGTACAGTCCTCAATTTCATAAAAACCATCGATGAAAAGCCTACAACAAATATCATTCTCAATGGGAAAAAGCTGGAAGCCTTTCCCTTAAGATCGGAACACAACAAGGATGCCCACTCTCACCACTATTATTCAACATAGTACTAGAAGTCCTTGCAACAGCAATCAGACAACAAAAAGGGATAATAGGTATTCAAATCAGCAAAGAAGAAGTCAAACTCTCTGTCTTCACAGATAACATGATACTTTATATGGAAAACCCAAAAGACTCCACCCCCAAATTACTAGAAGTTATAGAGCAATTCAGTAATGTGGTGGGATACAAAATCAATGCTCAGAAATCAGTTGCATTTCTATACATGAACAATGAGACATAAAAAAGAGAAATTAGGGAATCAATTCCATTTACAGTAGCACCAAAAATCATACATTATCTCAGAATTAACTTAACCAGAGAGGTAAAGGGTCTATATTCTAGAAACTACAGAACACTGATGAAAGACATTGAAGAAGACACAAAAAGATGGAAAAATATTCCATGCTCATGGGCCAGAAGAATAAACATAGTTAAAATGTCTATGCTACCCAGAGCAATCTATACTTTCAATGCCATCCCGATCAAAATACCAATGACATTTTTTAAAGAGCTGGAACAGACAGCCCTTAAGTTTGTGTGGAACCAGAAACGGCCACGAATCACCAAGGAATTGTTGAAAAGGAAAAACAAAGCTGGGGGCATCATTTTGCCAGATTTCAATCTATACTAAAAATCTGTGATCACTAAGACAGCATGGTACTGGCACAAAAACAGACACATAGACCAATGGAACAGAATAGAGAACCCAGAAATGGACCCTCGGCTCTTTGGGCAACTAATCTTTGACAAAGCAGGAAAAAATATCCAGTGGAAAAAAGACAGTCTCTTCAAAAAATGGTGCTGGGAAAATCAGACAGCTATATGCAAAAGAATGAAACTTGACCACTCTCTCACACCGTACACAAAGATAAACTCCAAATGGATGAAAGACCTTGATGTGAGACAGGAATCCATCAAAATCATAGAGGAGAACATAGGCTGTAACCTCCTTGACATTGGCCACAGCAACTTCTTTCATGACCTATCTCCAAAGGCAAGAGAAACAAAAGAAAAAATGAACTTGTAGGACTTCATCAAAATACAAAGTTTCTGCACAGCAAAGGAAATAGTTATCAAAACAAAGAGGCAACCAACAGAATGGGAGAAGATATTTGCAAATGACATTACAGATCAAAGGCTGGTATCCACGATCTATAAAGAACTTCTCAAACTCAATACACGAGAAACAAATAATCAAATCAAAAAAATGGGCAGAAGATATGAACAGACACTTTTCTAATGAAGATATACAAATGGCTAACAGGCACATGAAAAAGTGCTCAAAATCATTAGCCATCAGGGAAATTCAAATCAAAACCACATTGAGATACCACCTCATGCCAGTTAGAATGGCAAAAATGGACGAAGCAAGAAACAACAATTGTTGGAGAGGATGTGGAGAAAGGGCATCCCTCTTACACTATTGGTGGGAATGCAAGTTGGTACAGCCACTTTGGAAAGCAGTGTGGATGTCCCTTAAACAGTTAAAAATAGAGCTACTCTATGATCCATCAATTGCACCACTGGGTATTTACCCCAAAGATACAGATGCAGTGAAGAGAAGGGCCATATGCACCCCAATGTTCATAGCAGCATTGTCCACAATAGCTAAATTGTCGAAGGAGCAAAAATGCGCTTCAACAGATGACTGGATAAAGAAGATGTGGTTCATATATACAATGGAATATTACTCAGCCATCAGAAAGAACAATTACCCAACGTTTGCAGCAACATGGACAGGACTGGATGAGATTATCCTAAGTGAAATAAGCAGAGAAAGACAATTATCATATGGTTTCACTCAATTATGGAACATAAGAAATAGTGGGGAGATAGGTAGGAGAAGGAAGGGAAGAAGGAAGGGAGGTAAACAGAAGGGGGAATGAACCACGAGAGACGACAGACTCTGGGAAACAAACTGAGTGCTTCAGAGGGGAGGAAGGTAGGGGATTGGGTAGGCCAGTGATGGTTATTAAGGAGGGCACGTATTGCATGGAGCACTGGGTGTTATATGCAAATAATTAATCATGGAACACTACATCAAAAACTAAGGATGTACTGTATGGTGACTAACATAATATAATAAAATTTTTTTTTTTAAAAAGTAAAGCAACCTTCAACATCAAAAATTTTATGGCTGCTATTTGCTGTATACCAGAAATTTTACAATAAACATGCAAAGATAGAAAGTGATGTTTTTTATATCCTAGTTAGAAAGAAAACAGGTGGTATTACAGCTATTGACTGCAAAATGCAATATCACTAAACTAATTAAAACTGCAAATCTTGAGTACCTAACAAGGTGCTGCAAATAGGTCTGCTCTGTGCTACACACAATTCTGACACATCCAAAAGGACTTGTCTCTGAGGAACATAGAAATGTGGTGAATGACTACCTATCTTTCTACTTAAATAGTGCCCCTGGCTGTAACCAGTCAGGCTGTCCCCACTTTACTTGGTTTGGCCTCTTCTTTCTACTATGATCCAAGAATGGATCCTTCCTGTTTCCTTCCAACAATCACTTGCCATAACTTTCTTCAAGAGCTAGTGCAGAAATTACCTTCGTGAATAAATAGTAATAATGATTAGCATTTACTCTATGCCAGGTCCTGTCCTAAATATTTCCATATATTAAGCCACTCGATCCTTTCAATGACTTTACAAGGCTATTGTTATTCTCATTTTTTATTCAGGAGGTAACTAGTCACAGGGAAACTAAATAAATAATTCCTGTTGCATAGCTAGTAAGTGGAAGAAGGAAGATATAAACTGAAAGACGTCCATCCCTAGACCTCATGTTGTTAACAATTATACCATGATAGTATGACAAATTTATTCTGCATTCTGTTCATACGCATGTATACATTTTAGGTATTTTTAGTATCTACTGCATGTCAGATACTATATTATGTACTCATAAATGTTATGTCAGTCTTCAAAACATCTCTGAGGTAGGGAGAAAGGTATTGGGTACTTGGGTATTTGTAGTTCATACAAATATGGAAAGATTGTACCAAGTTAAAGATAGCCATCAAACTCCCTTAAATTGCTCATAAAAAGTATTCGTGGTTTTGTGTATGTATCACTCTATGATAATTCTTATGCACACTAAAGTTTGAGAGTCCTTGAGCTAAACTAAGGGAAAGAACATAAACAAAAGGAAACATTGTATGCTGGTGTCAAAAATTTCAAATCATACTGCCTTTGGATAATTATCAAATTCCTAGAAGAGGATGGAGGATGAGGAGTAGAAAATTCTAACATTGCTGATAGTCTGCACATTTTACTTTACATTTCTTTTATGTTAGATCTCCATAACCTGAACATGTGTTATCAGTTTTGTTTGGTATGAGGATTACACAAGAGAGTGTAATTGTACCTTAGGGGTGATTGAGGTGTTAGGTTATTAAAGTTAGCTTATAAGTTAAAAACATAAATATAATGTGATTCTATTATACTACTATTATCATTATTTACAGATGAGGAAATCGAGATTCTAAGAAGTTAGGTAACTTGCCCAAGATCACCCAGCTTGAAAGTGATGGAAGTAGGTTCTAGCCTGATTGAAAATCACATTGTTTCTACTGTAACAAGCTTCTTTTGGAGGAAATAATACTATGGCTGTCAAGAACTCTGAGTCTGAATCTAGATTACTTTTGTTTGAAGTCTAGTCTGACATTGACTTGCTGAGTGTAAGTAAATCCTTTATGCTTGTTTCCTTACCTATAAAATGTGAATGGTGAAGATAATGGTAATATTATACCTTCTTCATAATATTGTGAGAATGAAATGAAAAAGAAGGTGCACATAAAACACTTTAAAAATGCATGTCACATTGTAAGTGCAAAATACCTTCTATTATTAAATATTTAGTTTGTGTCCACAGGCTCAAATATCAGTAGAGTGGAGTTGGTGGGGTGGTAAGTAGAAATTCTATGCTGATCGCACATTATGAACTTTTGCTTCCTTGTATTGCCTACAATCAGCCTTAGAAACAATGAGAGGAAAACAGAGCTTTGGTTAGAGTTCTCTACTATCCAGTAAAGGCCAAACTTGCTGCATTCCCAGTTAAAAAGACCTGATAGAAACATCTACTTCTACAACAGCCTTCCCAAATATGTGAATGCAGATGGACTTGTTAAACAAATAGCACATCTAAACACATCAGGCTAGGAAGCAGATGGAGACTGTACATAATTGTGCTAACATTTATGTTGTCAATATACTCTCCTGAGCCATCATTACAAGATTCTTGGGGGTCTCTTTCCCCCTCTTTGGAAAGCTGCAATTCCCATCAACAGTGGCACGAATTATATATTTGCATCAGGAGGCACATAAACTTCAAACAAACTGTCAGAATGAGTATGCCTGGGCTTTAGTTTGATAAACAAACGTATTACAATGAACCCCGAGTAAACTCCCTCCTCCCACCTCCTTGCAGGATGATCAAAACAGCCGTAAATTTTAAACAGTGTAGATCATTAAATTGTGCATCACTGAGCCTGAATTTTTTCTCTGGAGTTGTGGATATAGGGATGGCACCTGGGGAGCCTGAGGTCTTGTGGAGACTGGTTAGTGGTAAAAGTATGAAAAGAAGATTTTGGATTCTCTCTGGAGGAAGTGTGTGTGGCCAGTGGGCAAATGACAGCAGGGAGGTTGAGGGTAAGTTTTTGTTTAAAGGACCAGTAAATGTTAGTCCAGAGCAGTCTTCTTTAACCAGGGGTGGATAACAGAATTACTTCAGATGTTACAAAACACAATCACCAAATTTTATCTCAGACCTACTGAATAAGAATTTCCAGGGTCAGAATACTTTCATTAAAAAATTAAAAGCTCTTCAGATGGTTCTTCTCTGCACCATAGATTAATTAACACTGTTTTATGCACTTTAGGATGCAGGATTACCAATGAACTTGCCAAAAACATAGAAATCAAGTCCCTTACCCGTCCTCAGATTCTGATTTAGTAGATCTTGTGGTGGGCACAGGAATCTGCACAGCCAGGTGCCAATTTGATTACTAGAGTGTGAAGTAATAAATTAGAGCATGATTATAATGAGGACTTTGATCCCTAGAAGAGCCTGGTGTATTTCAGAGTTAAATACGTAGGTATTCGGTAAGTACCTGTCTTGTATATAACACTGAGCTAGACTTCTCTGTACTTGGGAGTGGTGACGGAAAAGAAGTATAAAATATGGGTTTTGTAAGTAGAATCTTTCTATGCTCCTGAGAAGATATATTTTACCTACAGAGACTAAGATAAGCTAAACTTTTCGTATAGCAGGGCTTTGGTTATAAGGAGGTCAGGTGGTAGACAGGTGGATCAAGGGATGGTACCTCAAAACAACTTTTTCCACAGTTCCCTTAGCTCCTCCCCTTATCCCAAATACTTCTACATTGACCACCTCAATTTACAGCTGGCACTCTGAGCAGTGAACACCATCAAACCTCTGTAACCAGACAATTTACTCTGAGAGGAATGGATTGACTTTTCAAGCCAGGCTTCTTCATTTCTTTTCCTCCTCTGGCTGTCATTCCTTTCACTGTAGTAAGGATACTGCCTTTTGCCTCCCACAAAAGAGGTGTAAATTGCTCTCTCTAGGATACTTGAATGAGTATATCAGTCAAAGAAGGAACTACACGTTTTCACTTTAGAACTGTGACTGCTCTTTGTAGGAAGGAATGAACACAGTGGTTCTCTCACTTATCTTGCTCAAATATAATGTCTATACCCTTTCAACTGTGGCCTGAGGAGATTCTGCTTTTATGGTAATTTTCTCTTGTCACAGTAGTTGCCACTCTGTATTTGCCACCTTTTACCAGTGTTCATGACCAACCATTTTATGCTACAAAGACAACCATTACTGTCACAAACCAACATGTTGTTGCAAAACCAAGTGACAGATTGGTGTTTGTATTCTGAGTTACAGCTCAATAATGACAGCTTCTTTCTTGGCTTTTTTTTTTCTTGGCTTGAAGCTTGAGTCAGTTTTCGTAGATCTTCACTGTATCCATTCACCTTCCTTGAAATCTATCTTGACTTACAGACTCTGAGACACTTTCCACATTATACAAATAACCTAAAGAGGAAAACCTATTTGCTGTCAGTCATATGTTTGCTTTGTATTTTTAGATATTTTGATATCTGTATTCTCATTGGATTATCAAAACACTTCTCAGGTATAGGTCAAATATAGGCAATCACTCCTAGTTTACAGATAAGGAAATTAAAGTAAAATGCTCAAGTGATATTCCCCTGATCACACAGGTCAATACTAAAAAACACTGTAGATGAGAACCCAGATCATCTCACATCTGGTTTTTCCTACAATTTTAAGATAAACTAGCAATTCTATATTGTATTCTGGAAATTAAAAAAAAAATAAGGTAAGATGGCAGAGACTGCTGGTTACCTATCCTACATCCATTTATCCCATCTTCTTTACCAACAAAACTTTTACACTATTAGGCATCATCATATATTCAGCTATAAGATTATAATTCTTAGTGTATAGGAGATGTTTCATCAAAACTTCATTTCCTGGGATGCTTGGGTGGTTCAGTCAGTTAAGCATCTGACTTGGGCTCAGGTCATGATCCCAGGGTCCTGAGATCCAGTCTGCTTCTCCATCTGCCCCTCCCCCTGCTCATGGGCTTATGCACTTTCTCTCTCTCTCAAATAAATAAATAAAAATCTTTTTTAAAAACCCACTTCCCTTTATTTAAGGCACACGGCTAGACTATATGTTCCAGCCTTCTGTGCTATTAGCTTTGATCATGCTGATTGAGTTATAACTAAAGGAATGTGCATAGAAGGAATGCCTACCTCTTCTGGGCCTTGGCATTTAATAAAAAAGGATATCTCCAAATTCTTTACCCTTTCTACCTGCCAGATGCAGTATGGGTGATGAGACTTTAGGGAATGACAGTACCACGAGATGGAAGGAGCCTGAATTCTAGAATAACCATGGGGAAGAGAGCTGTCCATGAATCAGCAACATCCACCCTAGACAAGTAGTGAGAACGCACATCTATTGGTATTTGCGTCATTCCTTTTGGCTTTATTGAATGCAACTGCCTCATCATCTATTCTATTATAGTCAGGTATTTTTGTGGATTAGTATTACCATGTGGTAAAGTTCTGAAAAGTGATATGGACATAAAATCTATTCGGGGAGATTTCTGGGAAAGCTCCTGAAACAGGGATCAAATGGATAAGGAAAGTACCCCCTCCTTGATTAAAAAAAAATACTTCCTACGTCTTTGAATTTGGACACATTGTACTTCTAACAGCCATATTAGAATGTGAAATGGATTCAGAGATAAAGTCATATATGAAGATTGGTGAAACAGAAATATACAAGGATCCTAGGTCATTGATTGCCTCCTTGTACCATCATACTAGCTTTATATTGTCTATTGGACTTTTTTATGTGAAAGGATTAACCTTTGTATATTTAAACTACAATTATTTTGGGTTTTCTGTAGAGGTGGCTAAACCTAAAAGATGAAAACGCAGGTCAGACTTTTCCAAATCTAATCCTCTCCACCAATACCCATCCTGGGCTTGCTAGTAAACCTGAAGTCCTCTACCACAAGACTCAGCGTTTGGTACAAATCCATGGTTCTCTAAGTGTGGTTCTTTGAAAACACCTATGAGTTTTTTAGAAATGCAGATTCAGGGACTTCACTCTGATTCACTAAATTAGAATCGCTGGGAATGGAGCTTAAGAAACTGTCTTCTGACAAGTTCTCTAGGTGATTCTTATGCATTTTAAAATGCAAGGAATTTTCCAAAAAGCATCTGTTGATACTCAGTTTTTATTTGAGTTACAAAATCATTAACAAATTGACTTGAATTTAGTGATTTTCACTACATGCTATACATTAAAATCACCTGAGGAACTTTAAAAAATTACCTGTGCACAGGCCAAATTATCAGATAAGCTGATGGCATGGTTATAGTTATGGGTGAAGTGTTCTGGCTGGAGTCACTGGTCATCCAGGAAGCAGAAGGTAGACATCAGACTCAAAGTAGAATGAAAGTACTTGCCTGAGTTAGCCTGTAGGGTTTTTGTATGAGTCAATGAATGTGAAAGACCTTTGTAAATTGTTGTTTTATTTTACAAATATATTCAGGTTCTCAACTTCATTCAGAAGCTAGAAAAATACTACTACTGCTAGTAATGACAATAATAATACCAGATGATTCTTATTGAACATTTTATACTTCTAGATTTGCTGACACTCTAGGGATTATTGGTTTCTCTGGTTTTATCCAAATTAGTACGAGCATACTGCAGAAAGTAGTGATTGTTGTTTTTGGAGACTGTTAAAATGAAAGTCTTTAGTTCTCTAAAACATTGCATGCATCCTGTAAGGAAACTGGCTTCTTTAAGTGACCATTTACCTGTTGAAGACATACCAGTCTGTTGATGATTATCTTTCTCCTCCACTAAACAGTATTGAATATTAAATTAGAATCCGAAGTGGGTATACTTTTCTGTTTTTCAATTATTTCAACTATACTACGTATATAATACATCAACTCCAGAGAGCTAAAATTTGATGAGATTTTATGTGCACATATGCACACCCTTTGAATTCATGGGCCCTTTGTTTACTTGGTATCATTAGCTACATAAGATCCTTGTTTATTTCATTGGTTACTCATCTTTACGGGATTTCCTACAAACAATTCAGATCAGTGGAGAGGAATTTTGAAACATGGAGCTTCGATGTTGCATAACTTGCTTCCTATAACTGAAAACAAGGAAAGTAAGAAAGAGACAATCAGCAGGAACAACATAGGTAGAAATTTAGAACCAGTAAACTGAAATCCAACTGATGAAACAGAAGAAGTTGTGTTGATCATTCATAATATCAAAAGGATCTTACAGGGACGCCTGGGTGACTCAGTCAGTTAAGCATCTGTCTTCAGCTCAGGGCTCAGATCATAATCTCAGGGTACTCTGGTCCCACTGGGCTCCCTGCTCAGCGGGGAGTCTGCTTCTCCCTCTGCCCCTCCCCCTGCTTGTGCTCCCTCTCTCTCTCTCTCTCTCAAATAAACAAAATATTTTTTTTTAAAAAAAGGATCCTTCGGTTTACAAAAATATATATATTTCTGGCTTCTTTATTTAGGAGACCTCCCAAATGCATTTTAAGTATTTACATTCTCTTACAGAACAGATAGGCTGAGGGAAAGAGAAGGGAAAAAAAATTAAGGGACAAATACATAAGGGGGAGTGACTTTCTCATGTATTCTATGAGGAAATACTGTGTTAAAACCCTTGCTTTCTTATTTGAAATGCTTTAAGTGCTCTGAGGAAATAGAGGAGTTTAGGCCCCTTCAAAAAAGATAATCTCAGGCAAGCAGTAGTTTTGAAAATTGTAGGAGGGATAGGGTTATAAAATGCAATTAGGCTTAATCCTTTCAGATTTAACTAGCTATTCATTAGAAAACAGGGAGGAAAGAGAGTTGAGAGGAGTGGGAAGGCAGAGGGAGATTAGAAGTTAACCAAATTGGTAACCATACCCCTTCTGAAATAAAGGTAGTTACGAGGGGCTATGACTGTTAAATAGAAGAGAGAGGAAAATGGATAGCCTAATCCTTTTCCACATTACATAGTATTTATTTATTGCTTATGACTTAAAGGAGAAACAGTTGAGGAATAGGGGTATAGGGAAAAAATAGCAAGTTGAGGCCTATACTTATGCAGTGGAATTATTTAGTGAGACATGAACAGAAACGAACAAGAAGAAATATGTCAACAATGCCTCAATTGGAGCCAGGCTGCACTGAATGATACCAGGGTTTGTGCTGGTGCAAACCTAGGGAGAAACGTACAAGGTGGCCTTTCATAAGCAGAATAGTGCCGATGCTGGATGTAACTGATAGATGTAATTTCCAAGGAGGAAGAAGTGTGTCGAGATGACAGGTTTCCTTGTTCTTGTCTTGTCATTGTAAAGAATTGTGCAATCAATGAGACTGGCCCAGGTAAGCCTCCTGGGCCTGGGAAGTAACTCAAAATCAGGCCATAACTTTGATCTCATTAAGTAGGAAGCTGTTAGTCATGCAGTGACTATTAGGTTTGGCTGTGGATATTCAAAATGTAAATGGCTTAAATAAAATAGAATTTGTTCCTCTTTTATGTAAAGAAATCTGAATGTCCAGCATTGGTACATCAGCTGCACATTCATGAAAAACTTGGGCTCATTCCATCTTCTGTTCTGCTTTCCTCAGTGTGAACTTTATTTCACATGGTCCAAGATGGCTAGTCAACTCAATGGGATAAGAAAGATAAACTCACTTCCATTAAAGATACTTCTCAGAAGTTGCACATGACACTTGCTTTTGTATCCTTGTTGCCCCAACATGGTCACATATCCACATATAACTTAAAGGGAAACTGAAAATTATAGTCATCATTCCAGAAAGCTACATTTCTAGCTAAAAATCAGTAGCTAAGTAATTAAGTAACAGGAGTAAAACAGAAGTTAGGCAAATGAAGAGTCTTTACTATTTCCAACATTTAACATACAAGATGAAGAGAGATTTTTTCTTTAATACTACAAATTATAAAATGGAAATAAGAATATTCTTTGTTGTTTCTTTGTTGGATTCAGTTCAATAATAGCTTATTTAGCACCTAAAATGAATAAAGTAATTTTCAATCCGCAGAAAAACAAACTACAACACAGAATGTGATAAGCATTATCAGAAATGTTTAAGTGAAGGGCTCCCAGGTGGCTCAGTCAGGTAAGCATCCGACTCTTGATTTCTGCATAGGTCATGATCTCAGGGTTGTAAGATAGAGCACCCCCCTTCTGTCAAGCCCCCCTGTTGGGCTCTGCACTCATTGGGGAGTCTGATGAAGATTTTCTCCCTCTCCCTTTGCTCCTCCCCACCACTCGTGCTCTCTCTCTCTCTCTCTCAAATAAAGAAAGAAATATTTTTAAAAAGAGAAATGTTTATGTGAAATACTGTGCATTCCAAAGGAGAAATTAATTCTAGCTAAAGCATTAAGGAAGGAAATGTCTAAGACTAGGGGTAGACAAACTAGTCCTGGAGGCCAAATATGGCCTGCTGCTTGTTTTGATAAATAAGGTTTTATTGGAACATAGCCACATTCACTCATTTACATATTGTCTATGGTAGCTTTCACACTATGACATCAGAGTTGAGTAGTTAGGACATAGATCATATGGCCCACAAAGCCTGAAATTTAGTATCTGGGCTTTTACCAAAGAAAAGCAGTTTTTGAGACTGACTTGAAAAAATTGTAATAAGGACCTTGCAAGCAGAAGATAGTTAGAGTAAAGGCAGTGATGTCAGAAAATTCTGGGCATGTTTGTTCATGGAAAGGAAATTACAGTAAAATCTATAATACACAATGGAAGTATCCCTTAAAAAACTTAACTGTGTAAAATGTGGGGGTTTTGTTTTTGAGAGATTAATGGAAGGACCAGGACCAGCCTATTCAGCTACCTTGCCAGGGATCTGGTTAAACAGTTCAAATTTGTTTAGGTCCTGGCTGCAGTTTGGCAAAATCTGATGGGCGACTGACTCTCAAGAGTCTTCCAGGACAGAAACAGTAACTATAAGAATATCCCAATACTTGACACATGTTTTATTGGACATACCCAGGGAGATTGGATAAGGCTGGCAACATGGGACATGGTCTATGTCTCTTTGCTTCCTGAAATTAGATTGATAACTTATTCCCCAGTCAGACCAATACTCTCCTTCACATCTTGCCTCTTACTTTCCTGGCCTAAGGTAAGAACTTTAATTTCACTGCATTTTCAACTGGGCCTACACAGAAGGTGGGAGCCAATGATCCCTCAAGTTAGACCCATTTGCTCTTTTGCCAGGTTTATTACCACAGGGTTTTTTCATTAGTTCAGTTTGGTTGCAGGATAGGGTCCTTGAGAGAATAGCTGGCAAAGTAAGACTGAAACACATTGTGGAAAGTGTTTAATGACATACTAAGGAGTTTGAACTTCATTCTGTAGGTCATAGGGAACAATTAGATAAAGTCTTTAAAATTATTTTTAATTAAGGGATAACTTGCTTTCTTATAGACAAAAATAAACAAAGTCATGGCTATTTTATATAAAGAGCTTTATTGTTTTAAACAATAAAAAGCATATTCATAAAAATTGGGGGATGACAACTCTTGGGAAAAGAACTGCTTCGTCCTGAGAATGAAATAGGTTTTTAAACCTATTTCATTGGTAAGAAGCATCTAGGGGCTGCTAGCACATTTGTCGGAGCTGATGAAACAAATGAAAGAGGGAGATTTCCAGCCCACAAGACTGTGAGCTACCTGAAGGCAGACACTTGCATGTCTGAATCCTCAGAACCTAGCAGCATGCTCAGAAAACCTGTTAATATTACAAGGACATATAGGTGTAGATGCTTGGTTTAACTGCAGTTGATCCTCTCTTGTTTATTTTCCTAAATATAAAATAAAGGTATATTAGTACCTCTGATTAATGAAGCTCCCTGTTTGTGGAATCCTAATTACTGAATCTAGAAATCATTTCTGTGTACATTCACTGTATGGCTCTGTAAACCACTGTAACAAGGCATCTCTTGAGTGTGTGTGTGTGTGTGTGTGTGTGTGTGTGTGAATTGGTAAGATTGTACTCTTATATTCACCTACTGCTCTCTGCTCTGGGATTTTAACTGTTTTAATTGTTTTTAATTAATATCACATGAGATACATGAAAGTACATTAGGCAAATTCTTCCTTCTAAATTGGCATGGGGGAAATTTGTGAAAATCCAGCTTTCTTGCCTTACCTGTATATTTAAAGGTAAAAGACATACTTTCTCAGCATCAATGAGAGTTGCTGTTGAGATTTGAAAAAGGCTTTTGGCCACTTGTCTGCCAAAAGTATGTGATTTTTATCACTCAAAATTCAGCAAGTAAATAGCCCTGCTTCCTTCAGCTTTCTAATGCCTCTCCAGGGCAACGTGAAATATTTTCTAGACTCTACTTTTTAATGTACCCACTGAAAGGCAAAGCAACGTACTTACACAAGCTTCAGATTTCCAATTCCATTAGTAATTTAGTAGCTAACCTAAATCTTTGTAAAATTACAAAAGGTTAGGGTTGGATTCCAGGATTTTTGAGTTGCCCCATGTAACAGTTTTCTCCAACTGCTTTTAGTTCCTGGTGCCCTCATTATAACACTGGGTTATCTGGAGAACCTGCAAGTATTTTTGCCTCTGGAGAAGCTTGACCAAAGTATCTTGTTATCCTGAGGGAAATACCTAGAAAATTTCAGGAACAGTGTCCTTAACAGCACTAAACTATTGAACCAACGTCAGTCACTGTGCTAGTAATACCTTACTCCCAGACTATTTGTTTTATGAAAAAGAGTAAGCCCCTATTTTTTTAAGCAATTGAGCTCAGAGTTTCTTTGATTTAGAGATGATAATTGCGCCAAATGACACAGACTTGTTGCCAGCAGAATAGTACAAGAAACTGTAGGTGCTATCACAGAAGACTGCAAAACATGAAAAATGGGCACAAAGGAAGGGTTTCACCTATGGACTTCTGTTATCACCTTGGTGAAAATAGCAGTCATATGATGTAATACCTGCAGCAGAAAAAAAAAAGTGCACATATCCTGGCATATGAAGAACTAGGGGTGAATCCCAATTTTGCCACATGCTGGCATGTAACCTTACCTCAACATCAGGATGATTTTGAAGGTTTGAAATAGTGAATAGCCCTGCTGGTGGCTTGCTGTGCACACTGTATTTAGTGTTTTCAAGGCAGGATGCCCGTATCTTCTTTCTGTAATCCTACCTATATTCCGTATTGCATTTTAATTCTTCTCATCTTTAGGCCCATTTGTCGGCTTCTGTCTGAGATTCATTCCTCCCACATTTTGACATCTGCTGTCAATCACAGAAGGCAAACATCAGATTATTTGTTGGGACCAAATGTTATAGGATTCTCTGGTTCAGGAGAGTTAATTTACAAAAGTTCTAATAAAATGCAGAGTTTATTTGAGCTTGGCATTCCATGAATAGTAAGCAAATTTCTTTAAACAGAGGGCAACTTGGGACTGAAAGACATGAATCAAACACATTTAAACATGAGTGAATGGAAAATGAAGGCTGATTACTGATCTTGCCTTGTTGGTTGTCACTAATATTTAGCTTCTTGTATATGCTTTGTTCATGTGATTCTCACATCCCTTGCTGTCATAAATATTTCATAAGATAGTCAAAGCCAGTCCATGGCCAAGTAATAACAAATGTCAGATGACACATTAGGAAGATGCATGAAGATTTTGAACGTAAATTCTATAGCAAAGCTTGATTCATATCTTATGGTCACTCTAAAGAAATAACGTTCACAGAGAAGTATGAGTCTGCAATTATCATGGACACTTTAATTAGTGGACCATTCTTACTGATAAAGGAGGAGAACTGCAGCTCCATTTTTTTCCAGGCTTTCTGAATACTCTCCACTCCCTTAAGTATCTAGAAGCTTTTATTGCAAGTGTTAAAAAAAAGACCAAGCTTCATGCACTGTGCGGATTTAATTATCTTCCTTTGGGTAACATATATCGTGTTTTTAGTCAAAAGACTGCTCCTTGGTAAAATTTTCAAGTTTATAAATTAGATTATCTCCCTTTTTTCCCCTTTTGGTTTCCTGTTCTCTTCTTTGGCCCACCCCCCTCTAGTGACACTCATAGAGTTCATAGTCATGTCTCTACTGTAGAATTGGTCTTTTCTTTCACTTATCCTCAATCCAACTCCACCCAATTCATCAGAGCCCCATTTACCTGGGTCTTGCCTCTGAATTACTGGGCAACAGCTTCTTAAGAAACTAAAAGGTGTACAAATGTCAATAACTGACAATGACTTTTTGTGTTTACTTTCCTACATAGCATGTGTGCATTTTGTTTGGGGCTTTCAGAGCCTTAATTCAAAGTAATGATGACTGCAAAAATTCCGAATTCCAAGTACTATGAGACATCGAATGGGGAGAGATTTTTAAATATGGGTGTCTTTCCTGGCGTTCTTAAAATCACACCATATAGACATTGCCTAACTTACCTACACGTAAGACTGTCCCAGCTCAACAGCAGTCTTCTTGAAACAATCAAGAAGCTGAGATGTGCAGAAGAAAACCTTAAGAGCTTCTCTTTCTTAACACTGTGAAATAGTACTGATTACTGTAGTTATTTTTATGATTTTATTCCTTGAACCACAAAATAGGGATTCAAAAGATGCTTCTTTCTGTTGAACATTACCTTTGGGCAACTATATTTGGTATTCCTCTTTATTTAAATTAAAATTGTGGAGTTATGCAGCTATTAATCACTAAGTAAATTGAAATCCAGCTCTCTAAAATTTATTTCTTCCTCTCAAAATCCCCTAGTGATTATTCATTAATTTGAAGCATTTATGAAGCATCTCCTGGTATGTGCTGAAAACTATGTGAAATATAGATACAAAGAGATGATTCATAGTTGCTCATCTTGAGGAGTTCACAGTATAATGAGGGACACTCTCAGGTAATAAACACATATGAAATAGGGAGTGGTAACATATCTGGTAGGAGGTACATAAGGTATTGCTATAGGAGCTCAGAGAAAGTAAGCTGAGCTTTTGGAAGTTGGCCTTACCAAAAATGGGAAATGCAGAGTACTGCGAAAAGGCAAGAGATTACAGGAAGTAAGGTATAACAGAAAAAGGACACCTACTTTTGAAATGAGATAGAACTATATTATGCAACCTCTTTGAGTCCTTAGTCTACCTGCCCATACAATGGTGATCTTAGTCATGCATAACATTTTTTTAAATGAGGATTGTAAATTATTATAAAAGGGGTTACTAATTTAGAATTTTCATGTCTTTCAAAACATGCCTTGGAGGCAAGTACTGGATTTTGGGGAATCTACTAAGGAGTTACTGTGGCCCATTTTCTGCTATCATTTTCTCATGATTATAAATATACTGAAGAACTGACAGTCTTACACTTTAAGTCTGAGGAGATAGGAGGGAAGGAATGATAGGAAAAGAAATGAATAAAAAATACCTGAGGTTGATAGAAGAAGCAGTATTAAATTGTTCTTCCATAAGAATAAAGAATGTCCCAGATTCAGTAACTGTTTTATTTTTTTTTAATTAAAAATGTTTACTGGCTATTGACTTTAATAGACTTACATGAAAGGAAAAAAAACACTTTTTTTTCAAATGTGCTAATAAGAAAAAGACCCAGGAAAATGAACAATGAATGCTGAGGAAAATATTCAGTGTTTTGAACAAAAATAAAACTCAGAAATTTTATATGGATTCTGGGATATTAATACTCCTCCAACAGTGGATTTGGCATTGAACAGGAATATAAACATATGAATAACTCTAATCCAATATATTTCAAAGCAAGCAGATCCTTGAGAGCAAAAATTCTTTCATAACTACCCTTGCCATTCATGGAGGAGAGATTATAGGAATGTCATTCCTAAACCATTAATAAAAGAAAAACATATAGATACCTAACACATAAAAATATAGTAACCACATAATAATTAAAAACACTGTTCGGTAATGCCCACTGAAATGAACAAAAAGCACAATATAACCTAGGAATGTAAAACAAGTCTATTCCACGCTCCTACAAAAACAAAGGCACTTTTTTGGTTCTGTTGGTTGTTTTTACAAAACATATGTATGTATGTATTCTTACAGAAAATCTGACAAATACAGAAAAGCTGAAAGAAAATAAAAATCACCTGTCACACCATCAACACGAATGTCACTCCTTTGGTGAGAGCAGAAAAAAGTCATAGAATCAGAGAAGATCCAGGAAGGTCTTTCCAGCCTCAGGATCTGCTGATGCCAATTCACCAACCATTTCAAAATTCACAGGTCACACCTCTTTCTAGGTTCTTAAATATCTCTACTTTTGTCTGATTCCTAGCACCACTGCATTTTTTACCAGGCCAATAGTGATCAGTAAACAAGGATACAAGAAGGCTACAACTGTAATCTAAAACTTTTTATTCCTCCAACATTACAGCTGGAGAGAATCTTAGAAGTTCATATAGTTCTGCCCACCACGCCTGTCCCTGTTTGTTCAGAAGGAAATAGGCATGGAGAGGTTAAGTGATTAGCCTGGGTGTCACAGCTGAGTTGAACTGAAACCCAATCTTCCAATAGCCTGGCCAGGGCTCTGTCCATTCACACATGGTGAATGAATCTCCCCAAATGATGGGGCTACAGTTATTATGTGGTTAGACTATTAATGAGCCTGGAGGGCAGACCACAGTGGATCTGAAGGGCCAGACAAAAGCACGTAGGTAAACTTTTGGCTCGCAACAGGCAATTGCATGAGCTCTTGGGATAGAAGTTATACATAGATCATATGGTCAAATGAAGGTTTGTGCCCTAGGCCAACTGACCAAAGGAGCAATGGGTGAGCCCCACATTCCACGAAGATGTGAACTTAGTTAGCAAACTATGAGGAGTTTGAGAATTCTCAAGGCCAAAACAAGTTTAGAGGTGTGTAGGACCTAAAGGAATCCCTTAGAATGAAGCTGAGTCTTACCAAGGCAGTTAGTTAATGGCTGTCACCGAGGAAAATAAAAAAAACCTGGGCAAAACAGGGGACCACACCATGGAATTTCCAACCTGCCTTCTGTACGCCAAGACCAGCTCTGCCCCACACCTGACCCATCAGACAATGCATAGTATCCATGGGGTTCCTGCCATGGCTCAGCTTATACTGTCTTTGTTGACAGAACACAATGAAGTCTTGGCGGAATATAAGGAAGGAATTGAAAAGTTTATAGGCATGCCAGAATCACTCTTGTACTGTTCCCTGCATGATCCAGTGAGCCCCTGCCCAACCGGTTATGCAACAAACAAGTCTGTGTCTGCGTGGGATATTGAGGGATGAGTGGAAATGACTGCTTCCAAGTTCATGGCAATTCAGCAGGCCCTTCAGTTAGACTGGTTCCAGTGTCTCTCAGATGGAGAGGCATCTTGTGAGGAAACAACTTCCATTAAAAGAGCCAGAAAGTCTGTTGATCAATTGCTTCTATTCCTGGATAATTATCTACAGCTACAGGAAGAGTCAGAGGTCCTTCAGAAAAGTACCATCTTTTGAGTTATTGAAGGTGGAGACGTGATAGAGGAGAGGCTGAGGTCAGCACGAGAGATAACCAAGTGGCCCATAGGTGGCTTCCTCCAGGATGGCTTTCAAAGGAATCCAGCAACCCTGGAAACTAGACTGTAGTTGCTGTCATCAGTCACTGCAGAGCTGCCAGAGGACAAATCAAGGCTCATCTGTGGAGTTAGCCAACCAGATGAGGTGTTCGAGGGTTTTGAAAGGGGAGTGTACTTATTTGAGAGTTTTTTCCCCTTATCAAGTGACAGAGTGGGGATGTGCCCTGACTTTCAGCTTTCAGTAACTGTTTTAAATCTCTTTAAGTGATTAAAATTTTTGTTAGAGATTTGAAAGACAATCCTTATTCTTTGAAGACTCCATTCTTTATGTTTATAACATTTGTAGTAACTCCACCTTCATTTAAGAATGATGTGGGAAAAAAATGATGTAAAAATACTCTTAATGAGTATATATTTCGGTATTAGAATGTTACAAATTAGAAAGTGATTTCTATTAGCAGCAACATATGGAGACATATAAAGATTTAGATGGATATAGATGAAATTTTCTAATAGAATACACTAGCAAAATTGCTACATTTACATTAATGATGGAAATAATTCTTAGAGGGAAATTATCAGAAATACTAAGAATCTTGTGCCATGGCAAAGACTCAGGACACTGAGAATCTGGGCAGGCTATCTCTGGGAGCAAATAGGAAGGTAAGGGCCTTTCCGTGGACAGAGAGTCTGACAGTTGGGAAATAGTGTAGGTCCTGCTTATGTATATATCTAATTGAATGGATAAAAGTTTCTAGTAAACCACTTTGATGGAATAACTTTAAGGATTGCTTTTGCATTGGAGTTCTACCTAACTACATATCAAGAGAGTTGGTTGGAATTTTCTGTTCTGTGTAGATGATACCTTTATCTTCAGCAGTAAGTGAGCCAGTGGAGAGTTGATGAAATAACCATAGATGTCTCCCTTCATATCTTTCTGTGATTTTCTAGGTTTGGTAGGTAGGAAAGAGGGAGGGACAGTAAAGTACTTGCTGAGTCAACTCATAAACTTCCACTTTTATAGTTATTACTATTACTAGCTTTAGAGTGAAACTGTCTGCCATAAACTTCAGCTAAGAAACTTTGGTTTGGTGTTTGAAATTGAGTGCAGTGCTAAATTAAGTTGTATATGTGTGTTCTGTTGGTGATGGTGATATTAGTGGTCAAAGGAAGGGAACAACAAAGGGAGGAACCACCAAGGAGTTACACTTGCCACTACAATGTACACTAGGCTCTGATAAGACAATTTAGATAATGTTCTGTGAACACAAGGAAGACTCACCTACCACTGACCTGCAGAGCAAATGAGGAAGAAGTCTATGATGTCTCCAATGGCTTTTGGGCATTGTTAGTGAAACAAAATGTGGCTGAATTTGTAACTCTGAAGTCACTGATAATATAGAGACTTACCAAATGCCAAAGATGGCAAAACAATAACTAGAACCCCAAAATCTTTTGCACAACCAATATATATGCTTATTCCTGACACTAGAATAAAAACTCAAACTCAACCTACTGAAAGTGTAGTGGGAGAGCTGCCTTTGATGAAATATTTGTGGTCCTATTTCTTTAGAGCCACTGCAAAGATTCTGATAACATAGCTCTCAATATAATAAAGGGCAATGATTTTACATTAGAACTGTAGGGTTGAAAAGGTCTCAAGTTTCATTACTCCAATTCCACTCAGTTTGAGCTCTCAGATCATCCTCTAAATAATCAAGAAAATCCTTTTCCTTTCAGAGAAGGTAACATTCTGGTTTTTAATCTAGTATGCTATTCCTATAGCAGCTAAGTGTTGTAATTTTTATAACACATTAAAATACCTCAGCATAGATAGTGTGATATTATGTATATGTTACCCAGGTTATACTTCAATTTGGGGAGCAATTGGTTTTCAAATTAAAAATCTACAATGATTTTTTTTTAGTTTCTTTCAGAAAGGGTAGACTCCAGAGCCAGATTTTTCAAGTGCTTCTGTTATTCTGTTTCTATCAACACCTGAATCTTTTGCTAATTATCATACAGAATGTCAGAAATAGTCTCCTATTGGTGAAATTCATTGCTTGTTAATTATCATGATGGATTAATAGAAATGGGCTCTTGCTAGGAAGTGAAAAGTATTCAAGATACAGATATGAATATTGGCTAAAGTATTTTAGCATTTCTCTTCAGATCTGATGAGCATTTTAGAACCCAGTGAGGCATTCCTGTCAAGTGGATCCCAGACAGTTTGAATAGCCACTGATCTAGGTTCTAGAGAATATCTTGTTGCCTGATGTCCACTATACACAAAAACTTATGCCTCTGGAATAGTGAGTGTTGCATCTGCCTTAAATTTCCTTTTATGCAGGGTAGTGGTAAGAGCACCTAAAATGACAGAGAGCTAAGCCTTTATAGAGCTTATAAAACAGATTCATGATCAATTTCTGCCTGCTTGTTAAGGAATGTTTAATTAATGTATGTGTGGCAGAATTTGATAGTATACTTGCTTCCATTATAACCTGGCAGTGAGGTTTGAAGAAAGTAAGTTAACCTCACTCACCTCAAACTTCCTTATGACAACCCTTATCTACAAAAAAGGACCTAAGAGTTGTGCATGATCAAACTGGCTTGGATCAGCTTCCAACAAAAAACTTTTTCTGTAGCTGTATTGAGTAATAGCTCTGTAAAGCAAAAACCACAAAGAAAGGAGATACAAGTCCCAGGTAGGTGTTTTAATTCTGACCCCAGTCTCTTTTTTGGACATTTGTTGAGTTAATGCCTTTAGGGCTGGCCTGTCAGAGGAAGATCAAAGCTCAGGTTCTTACAGGAAGTGAAAAAAAAATTCTACCTTGCCGTGTGCATCCTTAATTAAAGCCATTGAGAAAAATGAGTATAAGGATTAAATGATCTTTTTATTTTGTTTTTTGGGTTTTTTTAGTCCAGGAATGTGCTAAATATCACAGATTTTCTAGTGATTTGTTCTCTCTCATATAAAACAGGAAAAGAATATTCATAAAAGGAAAGAAAACTGTTATCTGCCTTTGGATTCTAGGGGGAAAAAAGTGTGTATGTGGAGGGAGAGGTTGCAGGGAAGACTAAACAAAGAAAGACCTGAGGAGTGAGAATTATCTTCTTTATAGACCTACTTCAGTGCCATTACCTGGTTTGAAAAGTATAAAAGAAAGTCATCACAGAAGAAAATCATACTCGTATTTGGCTCTCTCTCTCTCTTTCTCTGGGGTTCTTAGGGGTCAGATTGAAAAAACAACTCCAATCAATAACAAGGGGACAGGGGCGCCTGGGTGGCTAAGTCAGGAAGCATCAGCCTTAGGCTCAGGGTGTGATCCCAGAGTCCTGGGATAGAGCCCCATATCAGGCTCCTTCCTCCGCAGGGAGCTGCCTCTTCCTCTCCCACTCCCCTGCTTGTGTACCCTCTCTCGCTGGCAGTCTTTCTGTCAAATAAAAAATATATTTTTAAAAAAATAACGAGGGGACACAGGGACTTCTAGACCAAGTTAATCTAGAATATACCCAGGCCAAAGCTTCAGAGAGAAACTTAAGAAAAGTAGGTGTTAGGAGAATTTTAAGAAAATTTTAAGGAGAATTTTAAGAAAAACCTTGTAGGTCCTGAAAAATCCAGTTAATTCAATGAAAGGTAAGAGGTATAAAAAAAAAAAGAGGAATCCTCCAGGCTTCTTCATTTCTGTTTCTGAATAAAGACACCCTCCCCCCTGCAAGTCCAAATCTGGACTCAACCTCTCTATGAATATCGCCTGATTAGCATTGACCTATTGCTGCCTCTACAATTTATTCCTCACTAACACCATGTGACATAACATAATAAAAAATTATTATTAAAAAAAGCACAAGTAACAAAAAAAATAAATGAGGCAGTAACTTTGAATTGTAGTTCTCTAATCTCCAAGTGGCTTTTTTGTTTCCCTCCCCACATGGAAGTTAAAACAAAAAAACCAGCAAATAAACAAAATTGGCTCAATTTATTGAGCAACTGACTCTTGGTTTCAGCTCAGGTCATGATCTCAGGGTCATGGGATTGAGCCCTGCATCAGGCTCCATGCTCAGTGGGGAGTCTGCTTGAGATTCTTTCTCTCTTCCCCCGCCCCCCTGCTCACACACACTCTTTCTCATACACACTCTGTCTCTTTCTCTAAAGTAGATAAATAAATCTTTTTTAAAAAGATTTTATTTATTTGACAGAGAGAGATAGAGAGCACAGTAAGCAGCACTAGACAGAGGGAGAGGGAGAAGCAGGCTCCCTGCTAAGCAGAGAGCCCGATGTGGGGCTCGATCCCAGGACCCGGGGATCATGACCTAAGCTGAGGGCAGATGCTTAACTGACTGAGCCACCCAAGTGCCCCAGATAAATAAATCTTTTAAAAGAAATTTAATAAAGAATAAGGCCATTTAATTATTTTTTTTAATTTAGAGAGAGAGAGAACATGCATGCCCATGAGGGGCAAGGGGCAGAGGGAAAGGAAGAGAGAGAATCTTAAGCAGGCTCCATGGTCAGCTCAGAGCCCAAGGCAGGCTTGATCTCACAACCCTGAGATCATGACCTGAGCCAAAATCAAGAGTCAGATGCTTAACCAACTGAGCTACCCAGGCACCCAAAGAATAAGACCATTTTAAAACACTGCAAAGTTTGATGTTCTTACTGAGATTCAGCCATTTTTCCTGAATAAATACTCTCCAGATTGCTTCAAGCCTCTGGTTAATTTTGAGTTCTGAAATGCTGGTTCTTGTGTGGGTGTGGTGTGTGTATGTGCTGGTATGTGTTCATTCTCATTGCTTTTATGGAAGAGAACATTTTTGGAGGTCCATACTTTGCAGTTTTCACTGATGCCACCTCCTGTCCTTTTTCTTTCACTTTATTTTCTCTCACCAGAGAAAACCTTTGTCTGTTTCAGCCTGGATGTATTTAACCTGATCAACGCCACTGTTCCCAAATTTGTTTCACCTCAGTTCAAGTGACAAGTCCATTTGAAAACAAAATCTCACACTTCCTCTTCCAAATCTAGAGATAATCTGATTGCTGAAACTTTTGTGAATTGTTACACCTAGTTTAATTAAGTGTGGTTAAGATGACAGTATCATATAATAATAGCATGTAATGCGGGGCACATCTCTAAGAATAGGGATTTTGGGGGGGCTTGTTAGAAGCATCAAAAAAAATAATATGAAATCAGAGAGGGAGACAAACCATAAGAGACTCTTAACTCTAGGAAACAAACTGAGGGTTGCTGGAGGGGAGGGGTTGGGGGATGTGGTAACTGGGTGATGGGCATTAAGGAGGGCATGTGAAGTAATGAGCACTGGGTGTGATATGCAACTGATGAATCACTGAACTATACCTCTGAAACTAATAATACACTATATGTTAATTAATTGAATTTAAATAAAATTAGATTAAAAAATCAAGTGTTATCTATTAGATAACCATGTTTCTAGGACTAGCAGAGGATAGTCAATATATTGTAAAATGATAAGTAAGTGAAGCACAGAGGTAAATATTAGGGAATTCTTAGTTATCAATATATAATTATTATGAACTTGGAAGAAACAAAAATTAATAAAAAGGGAAAAATCACTTTTATTCTTACTTTTCAGAGGTGACCATTGTTAACACGATACTTACCCTTCTAGTTGCGTAAAACTATATTATGAAAACTTTCCCATATCATTATATGTCCTTACAAAATATGAGAATTTAAGTTTTCATTGTATTCTCCTTCTAATTCCAAGGTTTCCTTGGCCTCAGTAGTCTATGGGTAATAATGGGTTCACCTTAATCATTATAACTTAAATTTTATTGGTTACTTTCTTTACATATTTAATGTAGAAATTCAAATATACACAAAATCTTTCCTACTTCTATAGGAAATTTTTCATACATGACTATGAACATTATTTTACATAAACCATTGTGTACAAATTTATATGCTTAGAATTAATTCATAGAAGGTCTTTTCTGTCCTAGTTGGTCATAGTATGAATATGTTTAATGCTTTTGATATACCTTGTCTAATTGTCCCATAAACTTGATTTTATAAAGCTTCTTTAGTGACAAGATTTTCTAAAATTTTGTAGAATAAACCCTTCCACACATCTGAAATCATTCTTGCATTAATGTAAGTAAAATAGTTTTCTAAATATTATACTATGTTTCTTGAAAAATCTGAATTTACTGTGACAAATTGTGTACCCCCATACACTATTTTGTCAAGTAAAAAAAGACAAATTTTCAATTGTTACGTGATAATGTCTTATCAATTGACTGTATAATTTCCACATTTTAATGATAATTTTATAATGTTTAAAGAAACTTTGCATTCATCAGTAAAGATGCCCCTTATGGTATTGCAGCTACTGAAGGAAAGTTATTGAAGTCTCAGCAAGTATAGAGATGGCTATTTACTACCTCTTGATGATTGCATCTTCTCCAGGTGTAAGCTCCTAAGAAAAGCTTTTAGTCCAATTTTCAAGGCGATGTTCATTCAATTTATGCTGCTGCACATTCAGAAAGTCAATTTATCAAGAATCTCTGATCTTAGGCAATAATTATTCTCTGTTCCCCAGAGTAATATGTCTTTCATTTGGCTGCTTGTTGAAACTCACAAGTCTGTGTTTTTCTTTCTTAGATTTTCTTGTTTTATTTTATAAGTATAAGATTGCAGGAAATTAAAGAGTCAGTATGCATAGTAATACCTATTATAAGTGCAAAATTTGAAGGGAAGATATATAGGTTATGACTGCAAGACTGAGCTTAACCAGATTGAATTGAATTATAGTTTGTTTCAATATGGTTGAGAGGAAATGACCAGTCTATGACTGAGTAGTTCATTGGTTGGAATACCATACTAGATGTTCCTAATGTTAACAATGTTTTTTATTTAATCTCTTCAAGATCTAATCACTTATGTGTTACTAGAAATTGTTCTAGTATCTGGAGGTTGTTTTGTTTTGTTTTGTTTTGTTTGCAGGAGAGAGAGCAGGGGGTAGGGGCAGAGGGAGAGGGAGAGAGATAGAATCTTAAGTAGGCTCCACACCCAGCACAGAGCCCCACACAGGGCTCAATCTCATGACCCTGAGATCATGACCTGAGCCAAAATCAAGAGTTAGACACTTAACTGATGGACCGACCCATATGCCCCTTGTGTCTGGACTTCTGAAGACATTACATATTCTCTGTTCTTAAGATGCACACCTTTTCACAAATGAATCTAATGGATGGCCCTTTATATAAGTTGAAACTTCAGCTATGTTAATATATTTAATAAATTAAGTATTATGCACACTTAGTTACTTGCATTTTCCCAAATATCTCCAACCTCTAGATAGAAAAAGCATTGATAATCAGATTTCACTCACTCTTGCTTTCCTTTATGTCAATTATTTGCATTGCTCTCTCTGAGTGAGGAAAAATATTCTTTCAGGTGCTATCATAGCTTCAGTAGTTTCTCCAGTCTTTTGCTGTATGCTAGGCTATTTAGTTGGGTACTTTATATTCTAGAAAAATTAAGTCACTGAAGGTGCCACAGTATGCCCTAGATAATCTTTTTTATGTTCTATTCCACTCTGCAACAGAATAATGTACAGATTAACATTACAAAATTCTGAATGTGGGAAATGATTGTGCTTTTCCTCTAAGTTCAGTAGGAGGTCGTGACCTATACATACAATTATGTATATAAACTGAAATATCCCCTCAAGCAGACTGTTACAAGTTTTAGCCTGGAGAAGGGGAAGGAAATTGTGGCTCATTTTGGCTTTCACATAAAGTTATATTTTCCTGCTTGAACTTTTCAGTTACAAAAATGCCCCCCTTTTTTTTTTTAACAGTTGTCTTTCTTTCATCAAATGGTTTAGAACTTAGGTGGATAGGACAGCTGATATTTTTGGAGCATTCTCAAATACTCCAAAATCTATGGCGTGGGGTGATGCTGATGGTGTCAAGATGTCTCATGGAGTTCTGCATGAACCAGTGTTCTTGATTTTTTTATGTACATCTCTCCTATCCTCCACAGCACTGAGGCATGAGTCCATGGTGCTCTTGGTCTGGAGACAAATCTAAGACAACCATACTTCACAGTGATTGCTCCTCTTCAATCTGATGACTAAGACTTTCTCACTGGGTCAGGCTCATCACTCTTACCTGGCTCCTTATCCAGGGAAGAGTCCCCACCCAGGGAACTTCTCAGGCTCACATGCTCCATGAGTTCGCTAGATGTTTCCAATGAACCTTAATCCCAGTTCATGCTTAAGCTTGGTAGAACCAATGGATTAACCAGTTTCATTGTATAGAAATATCATGGCTTAGATCCAAACACTCTGAACCAGGGAGTAAAGTCTGGAACCAGAAGACCAAGTCAGGCTGTGGCGACTTGCTGCTTTGCAGGTACAACCAGGGTCAAACCCAGTGAGACCTGACTTAGCAGAGCCACTGGCAAGATTCAAGTCTGCAGTGAGAGATTACTGCCAAGGTCCTAGCTAGGTAGAAAGAGTCACAAGGGGGCACCTGGGTAGTTCAGTTGGTTAAGCATCTGAATCTTGATTTTAGCTCAGGTCATGATCTCAGGGTTGTGAGAAAAAAGTCACAGGGATACTTAACCCAACCTGAATGACTATTATTGAACCAATGGAACTTGAAATCACAGACTTAGTATTCTAAGGAAACTTCCAGAAGATATAATTATAGTAATTTTCAAATAATTTTAATCTATATCTCTTTATTCATTTAAATTTCTTCAAAGTAAATTGTTATTTCTAATGAAATTGAAAGCCTGATTGGCATATTTCCTAAAGAGTGCAGACTGTCATACCAGACATCCAGAGTTCAAATCCTGTCTCTACCACTTATCCAACTTTATGATCTTGGACAAGTTTCTACACTTCTCCATGCCTCAGTTTTTTTTGCTTGATTGTTTGTTTTTGTGTGGGGGGGTGTCATCTGGAAAATGGGGAGAATAATGTTCCTTACTATAAGGTGCTTTTGTAAAGATTAAATGATTTAATACATGTAGAACTTTTAAAACAGTGTCTAGTGTGCAGTGAATACTTAGTAATTCTAGGCTTCAGATAAAAGTAGAAAGGCTATGGTTGTGGAAAGGATGGGTATGGACATTTCAGAGCCCCATTTCCTCACATAGGTTAGAACATGGCATCCTCCATGGAGATTCATAAAATTCTTACAATTTTCCAGAGCATACTTTTAAATTCATTGTTCCAATACAGCCCCTATGAAGTCTAAGAGCCACCTCTACAGTACCTATGTTAGATATGGACAGCTAACCTCTGCTGAACACTTTCAGCAGTGGTGAGTTCATTAATTTAAAAAGCTGTCATACAGTGCTAAGTATACCAAATATTAAATATGCAAAGTCTCTTGCTCAGTGAAGTTAGAGGTACCATTGATCCAGTAGGCAACAAGATGTAATAAGAGCAGTTGTCCTTGATTCTGACAGATTTAGAATTCCATCTCTGACCCTTAGCTCTATCACCTTGGGCAAGTGACTTAACTTTTCTGATTCTTCTATTTACTCATGTTTAAAATGGAGAAAATCTTATATATAACTCATAGGTTTGTTATGATTATTAAATGAGATATCTGTGAAGTGCCTAGCTACTCAAAAAATTGCCTGTTATAACTCTACCCATTGGTCATCTTTGTTCTTTGAAGATGAATAGACAGAAGTCAAATCATTCTTCCATGTGGTTGCCTGTCAGATTTTATAGTTAAATAGATAACATAAACCCCACTTCCTCTCCTTGTCCTTTCTTGTCCTGGGTTTTCTCAGATGTTCAACTGATATTTTTTTTTCCTGATCCCTCACCACCCTATATGTCCTTCTTTGATTATTCTTTAGTTTGCCAATGATCTTCTACACTGTGACAATCCAGCATGGTTACCAGTTACATGTGGGTATCTCTTAGATAGAATGCTTTAGGTTTATTGAAACAACCTAATTTTCTAAAGCTTCATTAAGTTCCTGATTCATATTGAGCCTACATTTAACTAAAAACCCATATTGCTGGTAGAGGTGAGAGATTTTACCTAAGTTGTTATCTAACAATTTCTTAGTCTCTGCCTTATTGAAGGGACTGTCTCCATCTCTTATTCATAAGATTAGTCTAGGAAGTCTGTGTGCATGTGCCACTAATATTAGGACATAGTATATTAGGACTTATATATTGGTATTAGGACAAAGTATAGAAAATACCTATGATATGAAAAAAATCTGGGCAAATATTTTCCATAATACCATAGAGTTTCTCCTGAAGTGTCTTCTTCTTTTTTGTCTATTACATTCTATTGACTACAAACATTAAATGATGTAAAGACAGTAGTGCCAAAGACTAACGAGGGACCTAAATGTTCTTTTCATGCTTTTTCCCAACAATAGACACCTTGTGTTGGATCAAGTAAGCTGGTTGGGATAGCAGCTGTGGTATTGGTCTTTTTAGACATCAAAAGTTACTTACTCCTTTCTGACTACCAATTTAGATTTATAATTTAAGTAGTAAATGTGGAGGACTTTTTTGTAATTTTTTCAATACCTTTATTTTTCTTTATCATTGAAGTATAGTTGACATGCAATGTAATATTAGTTTCAGATATATAACATAATGATTTGGCAATTCAGTATGTTACTCAATGTTCATCACAATAGGAGTAGTCACCATAAACATTATTACAATATTATTAACTATATAACCTGTGTTGTACTTTTCATCTCTATGTCTTATTTATTTTATAACTGAAAGTTGGTACCTCTTAATCCCCTTCATCTAGTTCACCCATCACCCCCCTCCCCTTTGACAACCACCAGTTCTCTGTGTTTAAAAGTCTGTTTGTTCATTTGAGTATTTTTAGATACTACATGTAAGTGAAATCATATGGTATTTGTCTTTCTCTGTCTGATTTATTTCACAAAAGACCTTGAATAGGTAAAGCAAACTTGAGAAAGAAGAACAAAGCTGGTACACTCTAGGTCCATCCATGTCATCAATGGCAAGATTTTATTTTATTTTTCATGGCTAAGTAATATTTCATTATATGTATCTCACATCTTCTTTACCCATTCATCTATCAATGGACACTTGGGTTACTTCCATGTCTTGGTTATTGTAAATAATGCCACAATAAATGGAGGGTGCATATCTTTTTGAATTAGTGTTTTCATTTTCTTTGGGTAAATAGCAGTGGAATTATAGGATCATATGATAATCCTACCTTTAAGCTTTTGGGGAACCTCCATACTATTTTCTACAGTACCTGCATCATTTTACATTCCTACCAACTATGCTCAAGTGATCTCTTTTCTCTACATCCTCGCCAACACTTGTTTCTTGTCTTTTTGATACTAGCCATTCTGACAGGTGTTAGGTGGTATCTCATTGTGGTTTTGATTTGCATTTCCCTGATGATTAGTGATGTTGAACATCTTTCCATGTTTCTGTTGGCCATCTGTATGTCTTCTTTGGAAAAATGTCTATTCAGGTCCTTTGGTCATATTTAATTGGATTATTTGTTTTTGGTGCTGAGTTATGTAAGTTCTTTATATATTTTGAATATTAACCCCTTATCAGATGCATCACTTGCAAATATTTTCTCCCATTTTGTAGGCTGTCTTTTTGTTTTGTTGATTGTGTCCTTTGCTGTGCAAAGGTTTTTATTTTGATGTCCTAATAGTTTATTTTTTCTTCTGTTTCCCTTGCCTTAGACATATCCACAAATATGTTACTCATAGCAATGTCCAGGAGATTACTGCTTATGTTTTCTTTTAGGAGTTTTATGGTTTCAGGTCTCACAATCAGTTCTTTAATCTATTTTGGATTTATTTTTGTGTATGGTCCAGTTTAATTCGTTTTCATGTAGCTGTCCAATTTTCACAATGCCATTTATTGAAGAGACTGTCTTTTCCTCACTGTATATTCTTGCCTTTTTTGACATAGATTAATTGACCATATAGGTGTAGGGTTTTTTTTAAGATATTATTTACTTATTTGACAGAGAAAGAGACAGCCAGTGAGAGAGAGAACACAAGCAGGGGGAGTGGGAGAGGAAGAAGCAGGCTCCCAGCAGAGAAGCCCGATGTGGCGCTTGATCTCAGAGTCGACTCCGGGATCATGCCCAGAGCGGAAGGCAGAAGCTCAATGACTGAGCCACCCAGGCGCCCCTAAGTGTAGGTTTATTCCTGGGTTTTCTATTCTGCTCTATTGATCCATGTGTCTATTTTTGTGCAAGTTCCATACTGTTTTTATGACCATAGCTTTGAAGTATATCTTTTTTAATTAATTAATTTTTTAAAGTTCCACGATTTATTATTTGTGTATAACGCCCAGTGCACCATGCAATACGTACCCCCCTTTATACCCATCACCAGCCTATCCCATTTCCCCCTCCCCCCCCGAAGCCCTCAGTTTGTTTCCCAGAGTCCATGGAAGTATATCTTGAAATCTAGAATTGTGATACCTCCAGCTTTGTTCTTCTTTCCCAAGTTTGCTTTACCTATTCAAGGTCTTCCGTGGCTCCATACAAATTTTAGGATTATTTGTTCTAGTTCTGTGAAAAATGTTATTGGTATTTTGATGAGGATTACATTGAATCTCTAGATTGCTTTAGGTAATATGGACATTTTAACAGTATTAATTCTTTCTATTCTAATTTAAATTCAATTTGCCAGCATATAGTACATCATTAGTTTCAGATATAGAGTTCAGTAATTCCTCAGTTGCATATAACACCCAGTGCTCATCACATCACATGACTTCCTTAATGCCCATCACCCAGTCACCCCAACCCCCCACCCACCTCCCCTCCAGCAACCCTCAGTTTCTTTCCCATAGTTAAGAGTCTCTCAGTTTGTCTCCCTCTCTGGTTTCTTCCCATTCCTGTTTTCCCTTCCCTTCCCCTATGATCCTGTGTGCTGTTTCTGATATTCCTCATATGAGTGAAACCATATGATAATTGTCTTTCTCTGACTGACTTATTTCACTCAGCATAATACCCTCCAGTTCCATCCACATCGATGTAAATGGTAAGATTTCATTCTTTCTTATGGCTGAATAATATTCCCTTGTATATATTCCACATCTTTATCCATTCATCTGTCAATGGAAGTCTTGGCTCTTTCCATAGTTTGGCTATTGTGGACATTGCTTCTATAAACACTGTGGTGCGGGTACCCCTTCGGATCACTACATTTGTGTCTTTGGGGTAAATACCTAGTAGTGTAATTCCTGGTTTGTAGGGTAGCTCTATTTTTAACTTCTTGAGGAACCTCCCTACTGTTTTCCAGAGTGGCTGTACTAGGAGGCATTCCCATCAACAGTGTGAGAGGGTTCCCATTTCTCCAGATCCTTGCCAACATCTGTTGTTTCCTGACTTGTTAATTTTAACCATTCTGACTGGAGTGAGATGGCATCTCATTGTGGTTTTGATTTGTATTTTTCTGATGCCAAGTGATGTGGATCATTTTTTCATGTGTCTGTTGGCCATTTGCATGTCTTCTTTGGAGAAATGTCTGTTCATGTCTTTAACAGTATTAATTCTTTCAATCCATGAAATAGTATATCTTTCCATTTGTTTGTGTTGTATTCAGTTATTTCATCAATATCTTATAGTTTTCAAAGTACAGGTCATTTACTTCCTTGGTTAAATTTCATTTAGCTCTTTTCTGTTATTTTGTCTTGTTCTTTCATTTGGGACATACTTCTCTGTCTCTTCATTTTGTCTAACGTTGTGGGTTTTGTTTTTGTTTTTTCCTTTCTATGTATTAGGTAGGTCAGCTATGCTTCCTGGGCTTGAAAATAGTAGCCTGTGTAGAAGAGGTTCTGTGGTGATCTATAGTGCAATTCTCCCTGGTTACCAGGCCCAAGCACTCCAGAGATGTCTCTTGATGAGGGTGTGCATACTCCTGTTGTGGTCATGCTGTGATTTCTGTGAATATCTTGGTGGGTAGGGCTGGATGCCCACCTGGCTGCAATGACCTGCTTTGCTTGCTGTGGGTGCACTGGGCAAAGTTTGCTTTTCACACTGTTGAGGGTCCTAGGTGCAGCCCCCATGAGTTTGCTGTTGAGTGGGGCTGGCAGTCAGCCTAGCTATCTTCTATTAGCCCCTGACATAGCTCCAGGCCCACCAAAAGACAAATTGAGAGGCTGGGCCACAGGAACTATAGGGGTGCTGGTGTATGGGGTTATCTCCCCACCTCCTCAGGGCAGGAGTAACTTTGGAGTAGTGCTGGTCCCAATCAGGGCTGCCTTTCAGGTGTGGCAGGGCAGAAGCTGCTTTGTAAGGATGCCTGCCAATTAAGGCAGGTTGTGTGGGACAGGTGAGCAGAGGAATACCTGGGTCCGACACATAGTGCTAACAAGGTAGGTGGAGAGTGTCAGAATTGGCTTCCACAAACATCCAGCCATCTAGGCTTGGGGAGGGTGACAAAAAGGCACCTACTATCACTTTTGTTCCCAAAGAAATCTCCTGCGGATCCCTGACCCTCTGGTACATGTTCTATTAGTCAATAAATCTCATGTATACCCCTGGTGCTTTTCAAACTGCTGCTTCTGTGCTGTCTCGGGCTGAGTTATTTAGTGTGCTGGCTCTTTCATGTTGGAAACTTGGTTTCCTATTGCCTTCCAGCTCTCCTGGAGTTAAGCCCTGATGATTTTTAAGCTCTTGGAGTTAAGCCCCACTGACTCTTAAAGCTCCTGGAATTAAACCCCACTGAATTTCAAAGCCAGCTATTATTGGGACTCATCTTCCCAATGCAGGTCCCCACGGTCAGTAGTGCCTGGTGTGGGATCTGATCCCCTTGCCCCTTCATGTTGCTGATGCCCATCCTGTCTGTGGTTAGTCATACTGGAGGTTTGGTTCCCAACCATGTCGCTACTCTTCCTACACTTTTCAGCATGGCCTTCTCTCTACAATTAGCTGTTGAAGATCTGTTTGGCCAAACTTCAGGTCATTTTCTGAGTTAGTTTATAAATGTAGTTGTTGCCTTGGTGTGCATATATGACAGAGGGAGCTCAGAATCCTCCTTCTCCACCTTCCCCATCTTCTCCTTCACCTTGCTGGAGGTTTTGTTTTGATGTATACTGAAGATCTACTAATGTCAGTTACTATGCCAGACTCTAGAAATGGAGTGGTTACAGAAATGTATTTGATATAATCTTTGCCCTTAAGGAGATTACAGTCAACTGTGACTAAGTAATTCCAATATAATATCAATATAATATCCAATATAATATCATTGCTATTTCACAGGTATTTATTACTGCCAAGGGATCACAAAGAACAACTGTTTGCATGGTGAGTTTAAAATAAAAGAGGTAATTTTTTTCTGAGACCTGAAAGATACATAGAAATCTTAAAAATTAACCAGGCTTTAAATGTTTAAAGGTTGTGTGTGTGTGCATGCGTGTGTGCGTGAGTGTGTGTGTATCTATATTTATCTATATCTATCAATCTACCTAAAATAATTGAACTACTAGGTATTTACCCAAAGAGTACAAAAATACTAATTTGAAGGGATACACACACCCCAATCTTTATAGAAGCATTATCTACAATAGCCAAAGCATGGAAGCAGTCCAAGTGTCCATCGACTGATGAATGGATAAAGAAGATATTGTGTGTACATATTATAATTGAATATTACTCAGCCATAAAAAAGAATGATATCTTGCCATTTACAATGATGTGGATGGAGCTAGAGAATATTATGCTAAGCAAAATAAGTCAGAGAAAGACAAATACCATATGATTTCATTCATATGTGGAATTTAAGAGACAAAACAAATGAGCAAAGGGAAAAAAAGAATGGAGAGAGAGAGGGACACAAACCGTGAGAGACTCTTAACTATGGGAAAGAAACTGAGGGTTGCTGGGGGGTGGTGAAAGGATGGGTTAAAAAGGTGATGGGGATTAAGGAGTGTACTTCATGATGAGCACTGGGTAATGTATGGAAGTGCTGAATCATTATATTTTACGTCTAAAACTAATATTTCACTGTATGCTAACTGGAATTTAAATAAAAACTTAAAATGTATGTCAAGTATTATGTAAAATGCTATGTATTTTGGAGAGATAACATCTACCCGCTTTAATTAAGAAAATGCATTTTTTCAACACTTTTTAATTATATTTATTTAACACCATAAAGTATTTGCTATTCTCTACTCTATTAATTTAAAAGAGTTTAAAATGACCTTCATTTGACAAAATATCTGAAAGACATTTCTTAAGAATTGTTTTACAGATATATTCTTTTTAAAACAAGTTAAAGTGAAACCACTGTGTTTAAACTGTTCTTTTATCTAGGCTTTACTGACATAGACTTACTTCCCTCCACGTTATTTGAATTTGAAAAAGTAGACTACATCTAGATATGTCAGTAACAAATACAGCCACACTAATGGATCTTAGTCAATTCTGAGCTGTGAAGAAAACCAATTTAACATGGGAAATAGATTGGAAATGTGGGAAGCTCGGATGGCAGGAAACCAGTGACCTAGGACACTTAAATTGAGTTAGAAATGGAATTTCAGACTACAAAATGCTTTAAGATTTGGAGGAACTAAGCAATCTAGTGAATCTGGTTTGTTAGGAAAAAGTGATAAACTTCCTGACTATGGAAGAATAGCATTTCTTAAGGGTAATTATAATTAAAGCACAACAGATTATATTTTTCTTTTTCAGAGGAATTATGAAGAGCAAGACAAATTCAAAGCAACCTCCCAAAGGGCTGTTCAAAGTTCTGCAGGTAAAGAAAAATCTGTTCTGGAAATGGGGAAAAAAGGAAAGTGGAATAAAAGAAGAATCTACTGTATTGGTTAAGAATTTTAGGAAAGGGATAAATGGAGCAGGAAAGTGAAATGAATTTGTGCTCACAAAAGCAGTCAGAGATTATAAAGGGGCATAGGTAATGGGAAGCCTTTATTATTATATCATAGAGAGATCAGAAACAAAATGGATTGGCTAATAAACTGAAGAAACTACAATTAAAAATGACTAATTATTATGTGCTTTCTCAAATCTGTATTTAACAATAACCATGCATTTCTTTTCTGAGAGCTATTTGGACAAGTTGGAGCTAATAGAAACTAGGTTGAAAAGTGAACAGCCAAGAGCTAGGAATTAAATGAGAAAAGAAATACATTAGGGAATAGGAAACTTCTAGGTTGGATTCACATGTCTTTTATGTAAGCTCTGCTTTTGCCTCTATATTTCAAACTCAGCCTGTTCCTAGGCAGCTAAGTGAAGTAGGAGAGTATCAGTGGAAATCAGGTGTGTTTAGAATCACAGCTGAATACATTTATGTCATAGCCCTGGAATTTCACAAATTTCTGAGAATTTGGTAGTCATATACAAGAAAATGTAAGAAAACCACTGAAAGTTATATTTGAGGAAAAAAAGGTCACCTGTTTAAAATAAAGTTATATTTAAAAGTGTAGTAAGTGGCTGTTTTCCCCAATGGGCTGTTTTTTTAAAGATTTTATTTAATCAACAATTCATTAGTTGCATAATGGGCTGTTAAGAAATACTTGTGATAGAATAGACACCCTTACCTCCCCAAATTATAGTATTCCACGGAGAGCTAGTTGCATTTGACACCATGCATCTCTTATGTATTTTGGAATAGCCAAAGGGATAATGTTGAAAAGGATAAAATTGTGTGTTCTCATCTTCTGGATCCCTGCTCTTAGACTGTTTCCAACCAGGCTTGCCATGCAAGCTTTCCTTAACCTCCTCCTTATTAAAATCTGATGTATTAATGCCCCAATCTATTAGAGCCCTACTTTCAACTAGCAAGCTAACCAATTAAACCACACTACTGTGATTATGTGATGTCATTTACCTTTAGGTTATCTTTCCTAATGGCTAATCATTTGCAAATGGTCTTATGGAGACCTACAACCTCAATTTAATAATGAAAACATCATTATAGTAATAATTTTAGGAAAATATGCCAAAGTATTACTTGGATTACAGATTACTTGGACAAGTGAAGCTTTCAAGCATCCTTGTAATCATACTATACAGACTCATATTTGCCTTTGAAACTAAAATTCATTGAATATTTCATTACCTGTCTACTAGGTGCTTTACATGAATTAATTAATCTTCACAAAATAACTCTATGGATTAAGTATTATGATTACACTTTGATTTACAGATAAGTGGAAACTCTAAGGTTAACTCATTTCATGTCACGCAACTAGTAAGTTGTTGAGTTGGAACTCATACTTACCTGTTTCTGGTTCCAGAGTCTGAGTTCTTAACCACTACCTATACTGGCTATATATTGCATTATCTTTTCACAGAATGAGATTTGCTTAAATGTATGTGTTACAGAGAGGTGGGGTAGATTAGGAAACACCTGGAACATTTATTTTGAGTGTCTATATGTAAGAACATTAGTTATGAAACTCCTGGCTTCTTTGTGTTTCCCTTATTGACTCCAACTCTCAGAGGAAGAAGAGTTAATTATCCAATTGGCAAATTCAAGAGAAAGACTGGGAATGCAGACCTCAGCCTTCTTTTCTCCTTAAGCTCAGTCTCTTTGCCGAGAACGTTCATTTTTCTCAGCTACTTTGTACCGTAAGTCTTTCAAAGCCAGGCTATTCTCCTACAAGGAGAAGCCAACAGTTTACCATACACTGTTTGTTATTGGGGTTCAGCATTAGGAATTCCACTTTTGATACACACCTAATCCAAGTTCTTCAATAGCTCCATCAAAAATAATGCTAACATTTGGTTCTAAAGTTGCCTTATTGCTTCTTCAGCTCTCAATTGGTTCAGAACTCAACGGTAGAAAAGAAGTGTCAATTACTGATCACATCAAACTACTAGAGTTATTTATATTTAAGATTTAGAAATGATTTTTGAGTATCAAAGCAAATAGGCACCAGAATTTGTGGACATAATGATAGACATCTGGGTAATTGGATATATCTAAATTATGCTGTTTTTCTCTCCACTAATATATCTGACATCATTTTATATGCAATACAAATTATTTCCTTGGTATAATTGTTGTTTAATTGTTTTAAAGAATTTCTTGATGAGTTATTCCATGTACAATGGGGGGCCAATATGAATTTAGCATCTTCATTTGATATGATATCTCAATTAAAGGTTAAGGGAAAATCTTTGGCTTGAAAACTTTAAAGGTTTAGGTTCACTCTAGAGAGTGGGTTTATGGGGCCTGATATTATCAAAAGGGTCAATTACTTGTAGCACACAATCTGGCACTTTATACTATCTTCTTTTGTTTTCTAATTGTCTTATATGTCTCAGTGTTGTTTCCCAAATGAGATCACAGACTCTTCTAGATCAAGGGGAACTTATTATGCTTCCTTTCCATATTTCACCCCCAATTCTTGCCATTTACATGGCCAAAGTTATGGGTGAAATAAAATTTTGTTGACTTAGAAAAGTATTTTAAAAATTAGTCAAGTTAGTATCTGTATATTACCAAGTTTTCGATATGCATTATTTAATTTTCAACCAACTTTTACAGTGGTATGATGTATGTCCTTTTTTATACTTTGGCTCTTTGGGGGGTACCCTATCAAAAACATATTTTGTCAGTATTTACTCACAAAAGTCCTAACTGGACTCGTAAAAATAGGTTGAAATATTCATGATATTTCTGAAACTTTAGTAGGACTGAGTAAGGTAGTATAGATGTTAGGGAAGGAGGCTGCTTTGATCTGGGAAGCACTTACTCTCTGTCATTATCAGCGTCAGTATGTAAATCATCTGCCAATGTCCCTAGAGAAGTACTGCCATTCATATCTTAAGGTTCTCAGTCCTTTTCCAAGAGGGTGATAAATAGAGGTGGGCCATGTGACTGATATAAGCTAGTAGGTTTGGGCTGTTATCAGACATGCAACTTATACAAGGAAGAGCACGCCATGTTCTTTTGCAGAATTTAAGTGTGGCTTTAACAGTGATGCTCTATGTGAATATTTACTCTTTGGTATTGCCTGTCGAATAACAAGTGTGCAAATATCTGACTTTTAAAAATATATTTTAATGTCAATTTTTTGCATAGTGTGGATGCAAGTGCTAGGTTCCAGGTTTATAGCCCAAATCCTTACTTTTTTCATTTTAAGGCATAGCAATTTAAAGATCCTAATAGAAGATGCTAATTCAGTCTTGAAAAAGCAGAAACCCAAGAGCATCAGGTTTAGGTGACTAGCTTTTTGCGTAACTGTGGTACTATTTCCCAACTGATATCAGGCCTTTTTCTGGGGTTTAAAGGCTGGGTAGGCTCGTAACTTCCTCCAGGTATCTTAAGCACTCTGTACTTCAATTGTTTCATTTGTATATACATAATGATATCTGAAATTTACCACCTTGCACAGAGCTAAGGTCACTATCAGTGAGCTTTCAATGAATACATTCTTTATGGTTTTATTAAGGATAATAAAGGCTAGAACTGAGAATTTGAGGTTGGGCATTGCCATCTAATACAGACAATTAACAATTATCAAGAGTCTAGTTGGTATATATCAATTAGAGAGAGTCAAAAAATTGTCACAGGTTAATATGAAGTAGTATTATTCTTTGCCAATACTTAGAGTCTCAAAACAGCATTATTTACCCAAGAAAATAGGCCTCTTTTGTACTTTTTTTACTAAAACTGTTACAAATGAAACAAAAAGAAATAACAATTATGTATAATCCCTGGAGACACATTTTGAAAATTCCATCTTCTTGTGAGTTTTGTAAAATACTGTTTACATTTAAAATCCACTTTGAAGTAAATGTAATTAAATGAGGTCCCACATCAAAGTCATTACTGTCTTAAATCTATATGGAGCAAAATTAGAGTTTTTAGATTTGGGGCATCTGTAAAACACTTTGTTTTTTTAGTAAATTCAGTATGATAGAAAATTTCAGGTCTCCATAAGACTACAGAAGGAAAAGACGGGTGAGAGGAAGAGAGAGAAACATTCTTCAAAAAATTAGTGATTTCGCTCCATTGTGAATTATTATGCTCTACTACATGGGAAAAGCCACTCCAAAGTGTGATTGGTCATTGAAGACAAAGTGTATCCTGATATACAGGGAGAAAGATAAAAGAGAGAGAAGAGGATGAAAAAGAAAACATTTCTTTCCCGCATTCTCTACCTTAATTGCTTCATGTATGTCATCACTAGTAGCAAAGGCAAAGAATTGAGACCATGAGGACCTCAGGAACTTCAGAGGGGTAGAGGAAAGTGATTAGATCTTGTATGAGATTAATATTTGAATTTACAGATGACTTCAACCTGGGCCTCTAGGTGCCTGGAGAGAAAGAGACCAGTTTGGCTACATCAGGGAGACTTTGGGTTAGGAGGTCTGTAGGAGCTGCCTCCTTCCAGAGATTTCCATGCCAGTTACTCTAATTATCCCTCTTCTCCCAATTACCAATGCAGTTTATTAGGCTCCCAAAAGAGAATAGCACAGTCGTTTTGCTCTCTGATATGACTCACTCCTCTTTTACCCCTCAAATCTACTTATAGAGGCTCCTATGAGTATCAGCTCTTTCTTGTCTACACCCAACCGTAGCCATCTCAGAGAGTTAATTATACTTTCATTTCTAAATACCTGCCCTTATTAATTAAACAACAGAGGAAAAATTTCAATTAAGCAAATCATGCATTTGGCAAGTTGTAGAATTGAAATAGACCTAGAAAAATATTTTAGTTATGTTTGATGAATAGAGAAAAATCAGGTATAGTTTGTGGATGGTCCCTGGAATGTTATATATCTGTTTTCTGTGGGGCATCCTCCTGAGGAAAGGATTTTCAAAGGTTCTTTTTGAGTATTATTTTAGCCTTTTTAACTTAAGATACAACATTATAAAAATAATATATGTATACCTGGGGGTGCCTGATTGTTCAGTTGGTTAAGCATCAGTTCTTGATTCCGGCTTGGGTCTTAATCTCAGAGTCATGAGCTTGTACCCCACTGGGCATAGAGCTTACTTAAAAAATGAAATAAAAGTAAATAATATATGCATACCAAGAGTGAAGAGAACCAGATGAATGATAATTAAATCAGCCTGAGCGGAGGTGGAGGAAATGATTAAAAAGAAAAAGTCATCTAAAGGAGCTAAGAGCCAAGTATTAGTGACTGAGTAGGTGAAGAGTTTGAAGGAGGAATTTTGTAACAACAGCACCTCTAGGGTGAGCACATTTTGCAAAATCTAGAGCCGTGGAGTCAGATTGCTATGTGTAGAGTTCAGATTACAACTCAAATCGACTGAGAAAAATAAAATTAAGCCTCCAGCAGTGTAAAGATTGTTTATGTACTATTGAAAATTTATGTCTTATACATCTCCAGCTGAATCAGTGTTGCAGAAGAAAGGGTAAATATCGATGACATGAGTTCACAAAACTTTGTTAAAGTTAGGGTTTTCCCCAGGAGAAAAAAAGTCAAACTTTTTCTTTTGACTGGAAAGTAAGTTTTAAATCAGATGTTAATAAGCGTCTCTCAAGGGAATCTCTTGTGTTCTGAGATTTGCAATCATGCAATAGGTAGAACTGATTTTTTAATAGCAAGGTATCTTATAAATATCAGCAGGATGTATTTTCAACACAAAGGTATTAGTTGTGTTGCCTACATTAAAAGGACATGCAAAGTAGAGGTAAACTTTCTTGGTTTTCTGGTACTTTTTGACAACTGTTGATCATAAATAATTACATGTGTAGAAACTTCTCTGATGTTTATATTTTATTTTCAAATTCTAGTATGTATCCAAAAAAGTGAACAAACTGTCAAATGATTTGATACTCTCTTCATAACTGCAATATGTTTAAATATCTAGGATGTTTGATTCATTCTTTCTTATAGATGCCTATATGCCTGTCTATAACACCTAAACAATAGAATGAAAATTTAAATTCAAGCTAACCAGATATTTGAAAAAAATTGTTTGATTGAAATTACTTTGAAAACATTAGTCATGTCTGATGAACAAAGGAAAATCTTGTAGTTTGTTGCTAGTCTCTGGAATTTGGACCACATCCCATTGGTTTACTAAGCCTAAAGGAGTCCTGAGCTACTCAGTGTGGAAATCCTCTTCACTGAGATGGGTCATTGGTGAAATCTCCAGGTTTTAGAGCTGGCTTCATTTGCACATGGGAGTGTGCATTCTCTCTCCTTTTGATTCACAATTTTAAGCCTTATTTCTTCTTTTGCAATGGAAGTTATTATTTTTTTTGTAATACCAGATAGCAAAAATGCAATTGAAGAATTATTTATTCCAGACAACAGATCTTTATAGAGCTTGTGAGAGCACACTTTGCCTACATACAAGGATGCCTTACATAACAAATAACTTATGGATGAAAATATGTATTCATAACCTATTAGATGCAGTCAAAAAGTGGGATGGTCTTGTGCATTAAGATAACTAATCAAATTCAGTGAAAATATGTTGTACTTTTGACATCGTATAGAAAAAAAAGGTCTAATTATGTAAATTGGATTTTCAGCTTTTTAACTGGCTCCTTTGGTATATTTTACAAGCAGCCAAATTCAAAGTCTGTATTATTTTTAAGGCCTAGATTATGATTAATTACCAACGTATTACTAAGTGCCCTGTATGTTCAAATTTTTCTCATGTTTAGACTTTTTCCTATGTGCATGAACGTGTACACATACATGCACACATATACTCTCTCCAACTCTCCATTACAAATTTCCTAACACATGGACTTAATTTTTTCTCTGATTATCTAATGGAATGCTTTCCCAAATATTTTGCTAATGAGCTGCTGGAGGACAGTAGATGATTCTTTTACATATTTGAATGTAATTGTGCGGTTAGTATAGAGTTGGGCACAAAATAGGTACTACTCATTGAATGAATGAATGGATGGATGAATGAATGAAATGAAAAAAATAGCTGGCTACCTGAGTAAATCAGCAGATAGTCTTAGATGTAGTAAAGTCATAGATAGAAAAGTGCTTGCTTCTGCCTGCATTCTAAGTATGATCTTCATCTTCTTTAACAGAAATTCAGTGGGGTTTCAGGAAAAGTATACCAAAGTAGTGTGGTTAGGGGTTATTTTCTTTT